>NW_013668507.1:90575-108825 GCF_000517525.1 Limulus polyphemus | reverse complement strand
TGATCTCGATGACGCAACAATACATATATTCACACAAAATTTCATTAAAAGTTTTGGTAAGAAAATAAAGAAAAATGCATTATTTCCTACAATAACTTGACAGTGACATCAGGATTATCATATTTTTCCATATTTGTATGCATGGACAGAAAAGATGAATTGTTGCAATGTTAAAAACTGTATGTTAGAAGAATATTGAATTCTGTGAATAGTTAGTGTATAGTAAAACTTGACTTGTCAATCTTTATTATTCAATACATGCATAAAGAAAACCTTAATCTAAGCTGTTATTGGATTATGCCCAAAACTTTTGATAATGGCAAGGATACTCAACTGATATATAGTTGCCCAATTAAAATTCCAGTTCTTATATTTCATTGCTCTCCGTTTCCTTCATTGATGTTAACCCACTGTTATCAAGTTTCTCATCATATGGCCTGATTCATGTTGCTTCTCACATTTTATGAAATACTGCATTATTTGCAATGTCAGGCTAGAAATACCCCATCAGTTTGCTGTTTGTATCAGTATAACTGCAAGACCACTTTTTAAATGTTGAGTAGCTTTGCGCAAAAATTTAAACAAGTATTCAGTCATTTAAATGGCAATTTCATATCAGCAGAATGTAAGGTCAATATCATTCAAGTTACATGTGTAGCTACTAATAAGTAAATAGTGGAATTGACTGTTGCTGTTATAATGCTCTCACAGCTAAAACTGTTGATAACAGTGCAATGCCTGTCTGTTTTCGAATTTCATACTTGGGTTGGTTTTAGGTTACACTTGTCCATTTTGCAGATACAATGCTATGATCAATTTTTATGAGTAATATTTTAAGAATAGTTTACTTATCGAAATCTTGACATACTTTAATTGTGTACCTTCTGATTCAGAGCATATCTGTGTCTTAGTAATCTGCTGAATTAAATACAGTTTAATTAATATAGTGAAAATTTGTGGTGTTTAATACTGTTATTATTATGATGTTGTCCTGGTGCAATTTTTAGACGAACAATAAACATTTTACATATAACTTGAAAACTAAATATTTCATTGCTTCCTGCATGATTGATTTGCAATGAAAACTGGGAAAGTATAGTTTAAAAATTGTATTTCTCTGGAAAGTGAAGAGACCAATATAAGCTACTTTTGGTCAAACCTATAAATCTTAAAATTGATTAAGCTTAGGTATGAAAATTAAGAACATGTAAGCAATTTTGCAAGACAAAGTCTACTATGAATAAGAATCTTGCTTTAATTATGGGGAAGGGGCCTAGAATTAACTTTTTTCACATAAGACATTCCATTAACAGGCTGAAATGAACCTTAATTATGTAGCAAGCATATACGTAATGTTTATTTTATACATTTGGGTGTGCTTATAGCTGCTTTAACATTTTTATGAAATATTGCATTATTTGCTTGAAATATCTCATCAATTTGTTGTTTGTGTACAACTGCAAGACCACTTTTTAAATGTCTTTAAAATA
This sequence comes from Limulus polyphemus, assembly GCF_000517525.1. Taxonomy (NCBI): domain Eukaryota; kingdom Metazoa; phylum Arthropoda; class Merostomata; order Xiphosura; family Limulidae; genus Limulus; species Limulus polyphemus. The sequence goes on along the minus strand of NW_013668507.1, from coordinate 107,335 downwards.
CCTATAATTGAATTTATTTTTGAAATTTATGGCTTTCAATGAACTTTGTGATATCAAAATGCACCATAGCATTTGTGATACTCCTTGACATTTTTGTGTTAATCATAATTACCTGAAGTTGCATTCAAGTCTTCTTCAGTTTACACATGACTTTACAACTTTTAAATATTTCTTTTACTGTTAATTTACTTGTAGGTTTAGTAGCGTATTATTACTAGTGTGTAGAAAGTTGTTCCATAGCTGCACAGTAGTCCACTAAGGTCAGAGTGGATCTGTGAGTAATTATCTGTAACAGAATATTGAGATTGTGAACAGAGAAACAGATACATATCTAGCATATGTCACCTTCTCCCTCATTCTCTTTGTCTTGATCTTGAGGTTATCAGTAGTATTCAACAGTTAGTAATCTTCAGTCTATCCCAGGTGTTAAGTTTTTGGTTCTTTACCTGAAGTAAATTAGCTTCCTTGTTGCTCAGCCCAAGAGCCTTCAGGTCCTACTAACATTTATTTCATTTAGATGTGATGCTCTCCAGTATCCTCAACACATGATCCATCTTACGGAAGTCATTAGAGGGATCCATATTGCATAAATCTTTGGTAGGTCTGTGTATGCTGGCACAAGATACTGTTGTATTCAGTTAGTTGTTGTTTTTGTGAGTTAGTGGTCACTGGCATTCCATTTGCAAATTGTGAACAAGTCATCAATATTGGAAACTTTTTCTCACATTCTCCAAACCCATTTATCATGTTACTCCTCTGCTTTTTAACTGAGAATACTTCGAGGAGTTTAAAGTCAAGTGCAATTGCATATACAGTGTTTGCTGTAGTTTCTGAGGTCATTCCTAATATAGGATTGGGAACATATTTATCTTCATTGATATGTAGACCTGTTAGGGCAAATGTGCATATTACTTTTCTAGTAGTGGAATTTGTGGCAAGAATAATTATTGCATCCTCCTTTGGGCCTCCATGTCTTTTCCACACAAGCTTGAGTGAATATGCATTTATATTTTTCATCATTTGTCAAATTTTTACTTTTGTAGACAATGTCACAGTCAAACTGATTTATACCAATGTCTTCATAAGTGTCTTCTTGTGAGGCTTCTCCACTTTTCTCTGTGTGGGACATTTCCAGTTTGCTGACAACTTCCATTTGCAGCTGAAAAGTGTGTTGTCCACAGCCATAATAGCAAATTGGCACTCCCAGTATGAAAATCCATACCCATCAATCTCAGCCATTGCCTGGTAAATTTCATTCTAAATAACTCTTTTTCCAACACCCTAATGTGCTTTGCTTGAAATGCAGTATTAATGGGTCGTCATCATCATTCTGGAACAGGATCAGTGAAGATGATACACTCATAATTGTAGACTGAGAGTAGAATAGACCATCGTGACCCATTTGGTCATCCACTATTCAGAGGTTATGAAGAATTCAAGCTAATCTCAAAATTGCACCGAAATGAAGGTTTATTTGAGATAATTTAATTAAATATTTAAATCCATTCATGTTATTCATAATTCAAAAAAAGATATTTGATTATTGATCGGGAGTAAAAGGTAAGACCATTTCATTTTTTAAAAAAGCGAAATAATAAGTTTCGTAAAGAGCGCGAACGGTATTGCGAATGATTTTTTGACTGAGAAAATAAGGAAACAAACAAACAAACAATCTCAGAGTTTTAGTAGTATATAGATTGTAAATCAAATGAGAATCCACCTGTGTATGAAGGAAAATTAAGAAGCTATTAAAATAAACGATATTGGTATTCATGTTAAATTGACCGGAATTCTTTTTTAAAAGTTTTTACTTGTTTTTTTGTGTTTCAACATTATACAAAAAATATAAACACTCATCATGAATTTTTTTAATAAACAATAGAAATGCAAAACAAAGATTCTTGTGTACCTTTGTCAAGATAAGGCAATATATATTTTCAGAAATTTTGTTTCAATAGTTATTGAGAGATAGTATTGTTTTTATCATATCATGCCGACGTAAAATACTAAAAAAAGATGAAATTTCTTAATCAACACGTTTCTTAATTTAAATAAATTGCTAAAATAATTACATCTTTAAAATGTTTGGACAAACAATTAGGATACTTTGCTTATTTATGTCATTTAATTTTCAAAATACCATATTTCTGTGATCTACATATTTACTCTAAAACTATATTTTGTTTAATGTTTCAATTCATTTTATACACAGACAGCGGAACAAATTTGAATTTGGGGAAGGGGAACCAACGAATGGGGGAACATTATTTACTACGTTAACTATGATCATTGAATTCAAAAATGAAAAGCTATTTTCCCTAATAATTATACAAATCTCTATTCTTCATATAAAGAGGTATCTCACTACTGGGTGAAAATTTGTGTGAGGGCATGCTCCAGGAGCTCCTATGCCTATCAGTTAATAATTTGCTGAAAAAATGGAAATTAGCGTAATATGTAAACCACATTTTCTAAAAAACAACAAAACAAAAACACTTTTTTTCTTCTATAAACCATTTAACATTTAGTAAACCTTTACCTAATTATACTTCAGGTTTTAAGTGATTTTCTAACTAACTTATCATACTTACCAAGTCTCTTTAAATTAGCATAATTTCTATTGTAATATGCAATACAATGATAATTTATCACATGAACTTCTTACCTGTTTGCAGGCTGGACCCAAGACTAGCCTGTATTAGCATATGTCCGACTTATTGTATAAGTTACTCTTAACGAGATGTTTAGCACGTTGGTTAGATGTGGAGGTAGATAGAAGAGATGGAAACTCTGGTTTTCCTTCTAATTAGTGCGCGTTGCCTTATGACTTGGGAGATATAACATTCTGGGACGTCCTGATGGAGATTAGAATTGTATTGGAATTATATATAACTAGTTTCCTCCTAGAATTTGCTTGGTGTTGGTCAGATTTGATTTGATCCTTGTCAGCGTTTCATTTAATAACTAGAAAGCCGACCAGAATCAAGAGCAATTACTATACGTCGTATCCACTATAAAAGGTCATAAGTTATCATTTTCATTTCACATTGTCGCTGAGTGAAATAAAATACATTTGTTTCAAAGTGTGACATCTATGTCCAATTTTTATTTCTTGGTTGAAAACTAAAATCGTTTATACTTTTCCTACAAATTCTATCGAATCTTCTGTTTTGCTGTATTAACAACTTACTTGTTAGGTCTAGTTGTACAACTTTCAATAGTATAATATTGTTATATAGTGTAATGACTAATCTGGAAGACAAGTAACTGCATTTCAAAATATAGGGTTATTATAAATTTTCACAGTTTAGCAAGTCATATCTCACAAACGGTATGACATACCAAGGGGAAATTAAACAGGAGTGTTGAGATTATTATGCGGGTGCAAATTCCACAGTTATTACATGTTGTCGCCAGGGGCGCCACTATGATTTCATGTCTGATCAACCCCAGCAAGTTTTTACAATGTGCTCTTCCAGCATCCAGAATACATTGCACCTGTGTGACAATGGATTTTACAGCAGCAGCACACATCTCATCTGGTATGTTGACCACTTCTTGAACATTTGCATTCTTGAGGTCTGGAATTGTTAATGCTTCCCCGGTACACACATGCTTTCAGGTATCCCCACAACCAGAAATCGACTGATAGGACCGGTGAATGAAGTGGTCATTCACAAAGAAAGTGAAGTGAAATAATTTTGTCTTGAAAATGTTCCCGTAAGACGTGTTTCACCTGATTACCAATATAAAGAGGAGACACCATCCTGCATGAAATCCGTAGTTTCTGTCACATTTCGTTATTGCAACGTGTGAGTAACATTGGTTGTAAGCATTTCATGTTACAGTGCAGCATTGACTGTGCAGAATTGCAGTCCATGTGTTAATGGCCCATTATAAAAAACATAAAATCCAATAACAATAGAGGTGTATAGTAAATGTTACAGTATGCCTCATTTCTGACTAAATAATGCACTCACACGTGTTGATTCTTCCAAGAATGGTTAAATATGTTTTATCAGTCCATAAGACGTTGGAGGGCCATTCATTGGTCATTAACTTCCAGTCTTGCCAAGAACTCTAGCGTAAAATCAATACTTGAGGTTAAATCCATCTCCTTCAGTACTTAACCATGATGCAGCTTGTAAGGATCCATTGGAAAAATTGACCGAAGAGTCTTACAAACAGTTAAAATTGGGAAATACAGACACCGTTTGATATAGCTGTACCCATGTGCCTATTCTGCTTCGCATGGCTGATCTCAGCGATAGTTTTAGAATGTGTGTGCACTAGTTTACCTTTCTGCACGCTTATCAGCTTCATTATAGATGAATGAGTTTCACTGTTGTTGTTATTTCCTTCGTGGTAGGTCCTTAGGTTCTAAGAACCAGGGACGCTCAGAAATATACAATTTATCTTCACCTCGCTCTTGGCTAAAGAGATATGGTCCGAAGACTTCGAAGGACTTTGAATCTCATTTCATTCAGACACAGGACGTAAAAGAAGAAGCCGGAAAAGCACAACAAGCTGCCTAATCTTTTTGCTTCCTGATAAATTTTTGGTTTTCTTTGCTATAAGTAAACTCCAACCTCTATTAATAGCAGTAAGAAGAATAAAAAGAAATATATGAATGAATAAAATAAATAGAGGAATGAAACAAAAGATGAATAATAACAATAACAGAAAATATAATAGAATAAAAGGAAAATAAAATAAAGTATGTGTGTATTTTTCTTATAGCAAAGCCACATTGGGCTCTCTGCTGTGTCCATCGAGGGGAAATCGAACCTCTGACTTTAGCGTTGTAAATCCAAAGACTTACCGCTGTCCCACCGGGGAAAAAAATAAAAGTAAGATGAAATAAAAGGAGTCACAGGATCCAATAAATCGGGAAGGAGATCCCATTCCCGATAATTTTGTGTGTGTGTGTATGTTGAAAGGGGAGTATTCCAAGAAGAAACCCACTTTTATTGGTCGTACACCGAATATTTTACCTAACCATACCCAAATTGGTACCTGGGAGGAAAAAACAAGTTATAAAGGAAATGAACACGATACTGAAAACTCAGGCCTATGGTAATTAGCAGGAATACATTTTCTTCAAGGATATGCTTGCGTTATGGTTTTATTTAAGGTGGGTAATTAGCAGGAAATACGATATTTTCTTCAAGGGTATTCTTGCGCTGGTTTCGTTTCTACATTAATTAGGATTTGTTAATTGGTCGCAACTTCGGTGGAATGATGAAACCGTCTTACCAAGTTTCATAATGATGATCGAATTTGGATGAAGCGACATACGACTGTGATTGTATTGTGACAAATGCGGAGGATTATAGATGGGTGTTTTGGTGTGGACTTTATGCCGTGTATTAAAGTCCCCGAATGGCTCAGCGGTAAGTCTGAAGGCTTATTAACACAACTAATCGGGTGTCGACGCTCACAGTGGGCAGAGCACAAATAGCTCACTGTGTTCTTTTGTGTTTAACGATAAAGAAACCTTAGCCTTAATATATATATACAATACAGAATACAGACTTTAATACATTTTACAAGCAGATTTGATAGTGTATTATATTCTCGAAATTATATGATGGATACATACTTTGGTTATTTGGGCGGGTACTCTTGGGTCTTAGTTTATTTTATAGTTTTCTAATAAAGCTACACAATGCCTGCGCATAGCCGTTCGTAATTTTAAATTGATAGACTAAAGGGAAGATAGTAGCACCCACTACCAACTCTGACCGAATAGTAAGGGAAGATAGTAGCACCCACTACTAACTCTGACCGAATAGTAAGGGAAGATAGTAGCACCCACTACCAACTCTGATGGAATAGTAAGGGAAGATAGTAGCACCCACTACCAACTCTGACCGAATAGTAAGGGAAGATAGTAGCACCCACTACCAACTCTGACCGAATAGTAAGGGAAGATAGTAGCACCCACTACCAACTCTGACCGAATAGTAAGGGAAGATAGTAGCACCCACTACCAACTCTGATGGAATAGTAAGGGAAGATAGTAGCACCCACTTCCAACTCTGACCGAATAGTAAGGGAAGATAGTAGCACCCACTACCAACTCTAACCGAATAGTAAAGTCCTCATGGTAGGGATTTTTTGCTTAATTCCAAAATTTATATATTTTCAAAATTTATCAGGGATGCTCAAAAACAATGGTTTCTCTTCATCCCACACATTATTATATGGCTAGGAGGTATTCCCGAAAGACGAACGATTTGTTTGTAATAAAGCACAAAGCCACACAAAGGGCTATCTGTTCTCTTCCCACCACGGGTATCGAAACACGGTTTTTAGCGTTGTAAGTCCGCAGACATGCCGCTGTGCCAGTGGGGGTAAAATGAACGATAACGTTAATATTTTTGAGTTTATTTGATCGTGGAGGGATGACTTCCAATTTAGTTATAATTTTGATAATATTATGACTGCAGGAGGTCTAAGAAAACCAGGAAAAAGAATGGATGAAGGTTGTCGATCATCTTGAAGTGTGTTACAACCAGTTACAAGTAGACTAACACAATTCAAACAACCGTCAAATCAGGTTGGCGGGAAGTTATAAATTCAATTGATCAAAGAGAACGATTTTACTGTCTCTTTTATAATGCACCAACGGCTCCATGGTGCGGGGCGAACAGTGAACTCTTAGATTCACAATCCAGGAACGCTAGCTCACGCCCTGCTCGGATACTCTTGTCAGCTTACAATTCTTACGTTGTCAATCCTGTTCACTGTGTCCGTTGGTCCGCCTTAAGTGGTGTTTAAGAACCAGATTATCTTGTAACGAAACATCCCATAAGTGAAAAAAAAAATCAAAAAAAATCCATGGTACTATTTTTTAAATGTTTTTCATGTTTAAAATTGTTTTTTTTATCACTTAAACAACGGATTTTTTTATTTGTATGTGTTTGAATCTAAATATATCTGGCTAAAAAGTGCGGGTAAACTTCTAAATAATGATAATTACAAACAACAGCCTTTACATTCTATTAATGTACCTATTCACTTTTCATAACACAAAATGATTCATTAGTTATGCAATATTTCAATCCCATTCAGCTGTTGTTGTTGTTTTTTATCCTAGATGTTTTGTGTGTAAGCCCTAAAGACCTGTTATAATAATCATTTTTGTGGGTAATAACACCTCGTATGATTGATTAGCCATTATGGTATTTCATGTCACGGTCGAAATTGACTCCTCTTGTAACTACCTTTTTGTTTAATTTACCTTCCATACATACTTGCGTGTCATAAGTACTCTTAGTTCAACTCTGTAACCAGCATTATCAAAAGACAGTGTGTATGTGGTCCAGTTTTATCCTTTTTAAATCAATGTAAGACAATCATAATGTCTGTCTATCTTTCAAATAAATGTCGTGAGAAACCTTCGGTATATGATTAACTACTGAAGACCATAAAATATTCTATTTTCATAATATTTCATGTAAAAATCAATTTTGTCACGCCTTGCCTATAGCTACGTTGTCAAGAAGAAAATGTCCTTATCTGATATTTTCAAGAGCAGCAGAAAATCGGTGTGCGTACTTCTTAACATTCTTTTGAACATGGAGCAAGCACCAGTTTGTGAACAATAAAAGTGTAAGAAAATTGTTTTGTTTGTTTAAACGAAAAGCTACATAATATGTATCTACTCTGTGCCCACCGTATGTATCGAACCACAATTTTTATCGTTATACGTCTTTAAACTTATTGATGAGCCAGCGGAGGGGAGGAGCATGTAAGAAAGTCTGCACAAAACAATTAAAGAACAATTGAAACTTATATTATTTTAGCTACGACGAGACAAAACCACCATTATAGAATAATTTTAAGTACTCCCTTAGTTCGTGTTTCAACAAATGAAGTATCTGGTGATCCGTCCACAAATGATTGATCATTCAACTTATTGCCTTAAATGAACATTTGGATTTACAATTTTTAATGTTCATGAGGCCTTACTTCAATACACAATATGGTTAGTACAAACAGCCTGTCACCGATGTTGAATGCTTAAAATCATTGTACTGAAGAAACTCTGAGGTATCCTCGACCGTTCCTCTAAAATAGTAGTTTTCAGGGTACATTTAGTGTCTGAAGTTATATATATGTTCCATGGGATTGAAATCGATTGAGTAAACAATACATTCAACCCAGTCATTTCTCACTTCTTCAAGAAATGCGTAGACTAATTTACCACGTGGGAGCGAACGCCATTACCCATTAGGCTGAAGTAAGGGCTAATTTCACCAGCATATGACACCACAAATGGTCGCAGGGTGCGGTATCTATAACGTATTGCATTAGTGGTTCCATAGGATGTATAGATATTGACACATCCAGCAATGCTTATTTTTGCTTTCATCATACTACCACCGCCATCTTATACATAATGCTCCTGAATGAAAACGGGGTTTTACCTAGCTCCATGTCCTCTCCAAGTCAGTATACGCCTTTTATCTGTCGATATGGTGAGTTCCACCTGTAAAACGAAATGGACGTGGTTTAGGCACCACTGCGTACGAGCTGTTGTTGGACGTGTTCTAGGCACCGCTGTGTACGAGCTGTTGTTGGACGTGTTCTAGGCACCACTGCGTACGAGCTGTTGTTGGACGTGTTCTAGGCACCGCTGTGGACGAGCTGTTGTTGGACGTGTTCTAGGCACCGCTGTGGACGAGTTGTTGTTGGACGTGTTCTAGGCACCACTGCAGATGAGCTGTTTTAAGTTTTGGTATGAATAGAATGAATCTTACTGGATGTCTGGCATTAGGCTTATTTTCTGATGTCTGTTTGTAACCCTTTATACACTGTCAAGATATTCACTTACAGTCTCTGAGAGGGTACCCTACGAATGCGGCGAGATAGGATCGACAGATAGGGCCATCTGCTTGAGTCGGGGAGTATGGTCTGCCTTGTCCAGATGTTTAAGCACCTTTATTGTTGGTTTGGAATAATTTTTACATTCTTCTTAAGACACTTTGAGACACGTGTATCTAATTCACAACAGCTTGTTGTGATTGACTGGTTTACATTTGTCAAATCGCTCTCTACAAAAATGAAATATTCTGAAGCCAAATGTTTTTTAGGTTATTCATAATTGATCAGTAACTTGGATCAGTTTAAAACCCCTGATTCACTTAAAAGCGACAAACGAGACAAGACTGTGTACAAAAGCTTAACTGAACGACCAATCGTTGTATTTCCTGACAGATCATCAAATGTCTGATTTTAATAAAATTGAATAGAGTGATGATTTACCCTTTCTTATCACAATAGTTTTGTCTTTCACAACTGTAAGATTATAAATATAGATTATGTTACAATTGCGTTGCGTCAGCAGGATGTAAATAATATACGAATGCAAGAAGCAATGTGTGTCCAAGCTACATGGTGCAACCAACAATATACAGAGTAGGTTATGTAAGTAAAACTTATGAATGGTCTACGTCATGCAAGCATTAACGTGTGTCCAAGCTACATGGTGCAACCAACAATATACAGAGTAGGTTATGTAAGTAAAACTTATGAATGGTCTACGTCATGCAAGCATTAACGTGTGGACAGGCTACGTGGTGCAACCAACAATATACAGAGTAGGTTATGTAAGTAAAACTTATGAATGGTCTACGTCATGCAAGCATTAACGTGTGGACAGGCTACGTGGTGCAACCAACAATGTACGGCCTAAGTTATGTAAGTAAAACTTATCAATGGTCTACGTCATGCAAACAGCAACATGTGGACAATATGAAGATACAATCAATAATAAACAAACTATATTATGTAAGCACAAAGGGTAAATAATCTTAGTGATGGAAACAGTAACGAGTGAACAGTCCGTGTGATATAGGAAATAACGTGTATTTAATGTACACAGTGAACAGTATACGTGGTGCAGTTTGCATCTGCGATTAATCTTTATGATGTTAACAACAATGTGTGATCAATCTAGAAGAGTGTGAACAATAACATTCAAGCAGCATGTGCTACTTTAGCTGTTGTTGTTGTTTTTTGAAGTTAAGCACAAAGCTACACAATGGGCTATCTGTGATCTGTCCACCACGGGTATCGAAACCCGATTTCTAGCGTTATAAGTCCGCAGACATATCGCTGTACCACTGGGGGCGCTACTTAAGCATTAAGATACGTGATAAAAAATGTGGTGTTAATAATCCATTAATTAGAGTTGTGACATTTAAACAATATGTGATATGTAAACATTAAGATATGTGATATATATACAATGTAGTGTTAATTATCCAAGCACTAAAATATATGACATAAACTATACGGTGTTAATTATCCATGTAATGTGAGCAGCAAATTGTGAACAAACTAGATAGATAGCCGTATTACAGATTTCTCTTCTTTTCATCAAAGATAAAACAGAAAGTATAATCTGTGACGCAGAGGCCCAGTGCACTCTCTCTGATTCGCCGTACCTTCTGCTGTGGGCTGTAGCCCCGCCCATTCAGGTCTTATCTGTATAGCCCGGACCAGCACATCAAATAATTGTTTTTAAGATCCAATTCCATTCCAGCCAAAAGGCTGGTGGGTCAGCAGGGGGGTATGCTCTCTCTTTGACCAGGAAATGTGCTAAGATGAAAGTGATGATTGTTCATAATGGGTGATTAGGAGGCGAAACTAGATATGGTAAAAGTGGACAGTGAAGATTTTATTTCATTGTAAGTGTAATGTTATTCATATCTGCTTCTTATTTTCATTTACACTGTTTTGTGACTATAAAGAAATACAGCCAGGCCTCTTATAATGATGATGTGTATGAATCTCGAATGGGCGAGGCTGCAGTCCACACATCATAGATATTATAAGAGGTTGGCTGTATTTCTTTGGTTTGCTTGCTCGGACTATGCTGATGAGCCTTGAATGGGCGAGGCTGCAGCCCACAGCAGAAGGTGTGGCGAGTCAGGGAATGCGTTGGGCTTCTGCGTCGCAGATCATACTTTCAATTTTACCTTTGGTGAGAAGAAGAGAAATATGTAATATCAAAAGTTGGTCCACTATAATATCGAATAATAAATTATGCGCAATACCATAATATTATTCACACACCTAAATTAGTTTGGATCACTAAGTGTTGAGGTAAGAAATGACTCAAAAGTCCATAGATAAATAGATAACCATTATTTGAAGTTAAAGTAAGTTAGCTATTAATGCCCAATTATTTTAAGTTCACTCACTGAAAGTAAAACAGCTTCTAACCCTTCCACCTTCCAACATGGACAAAGTAGGTAAAAGATTCAGTTTTCAGTAATTTACAAAATAACATACAATTGGTTTTGGACTTAATATGATCATATTTCTTAACTTGAATTTAGTATATTAACTTCAAAATAAGACAATGAGCATTTAAAAAAACCAAATAAAATCTGAAAGTTTTGGCAGCTTTGATAGAGATAAATTTGATTCTCTTGTCTATTTACGTTGATAAATGAAATTATACGAAGAACATAACATTCGAAATGGGAAAATTATAGTGAAAACTAACTCAGTGCTATAATACCTCACCAAGTGACCACCTGGTGATATGTACATGTAATACAATTTCATTTAGAAACACGGTAAAGTTTCATGTCATATTATTAGATTTTGTTTTTTAATATAAGCAGCACCATCTACCCTCACATATAAACCATACTTTCTGAATGAGTGTCCACCACCACCAGTGGCTCAGCTATGCGTCGATAGGTTCACTACGCTAAAAATCGCGTTTCGATACTTGTGGTGGGCAGAGAATAAGATAGCAAACAAAGTAAAAGAGTAAAATTTTCGAAATGTTACGAGAATAGTTAATACCAAAATTTATATATTCACATAAATAATAAAGTATAGATAAATGTATATATGGATAGGCTATAGAGGGAACAACTTTATTATAGAAATATAAATGACTCGTATACTTTCGTAACTATGAACTTTGATTAGTGCATGAGCGAATTAAATATATATGCATAAACGCATATATATATTATCATACATTAAACGTTGAACATTGGTCAAATAAAATATTAAAGTAAAATAGCCAGAATTTTACCGCATGCGTTGCTACAAAGTTCTTATCTGAACATGCTTGACTTAAGTAATGACAAGCACGAGTAGTTTTAACAAGCTGAACAAGACTAGACATGTAACGAAAGAATCAAAGACACGATCCAGGACAGAAGATCGATTTGATTATACTAGGAGTTTGTTTTAGAGGCAATGAAAAAAAAAAAAAGGGATAAAAAAATAAAGATATTTATTACAATTTCCACCAGCTATTCTCTAGTTACAAATTAATGGGTAGATTTAGGGGTGGGAATGAAGATACGTGTTAGATATCATGCCCTGTCATTGAAAAAAAATAATATATATATATACTGTATAGATATATATGTGTGTGTGTGTGTGTGTGTATACAACACACGGGTACAGTCGAACTGACTCAGTCACCCGGCAAAGGGAGAAACCCTGTTTACCCACTGGTAACAGTTCTATTGATTGAGAAAGAGCGAAGAGTTCGCTATGGTAACCACGTTGTCATGGTAACGGCTGTTCAGATGCTCTCTTCTCCTTCTTGAGAACACATCAGGCACAGCTCGTGGCCCGGTCTTCACATGCACTCTTAGGCTGCGGATGTTGAGAAGAGTGCAGTAGTAGCCTCCTTTCTATGCGCAATCAGTTTAGCCTTTTCAGGTAACATTTCATGTATTAATCTGTATTCTTCACAGAACCACTCGGACTCCTCATTCACTACTGTGAAATAATGTTCCTTTAGAACGCTATACTCTTTTTGTAAAACTGAAATTCTTGAATGACATGACCAGCTGTACCAAGCTTCAGCGAGAGCACTGATTCACTGAGGTAAGTGTATCCTCTATGTACAAAATCTGGCAAAGCACATTTATAATATAAAGCTTTATATTGCTATTCATACCTCTCATTAGCTTTCTTGGACTCATTCATGTACTTTTGTAATAATCAGTTTTGACAAATCTTTATTTCACCTGAAAGATGGACATTTAAAAGACTATTCGCAATATGCAGTTTTATTAAAAAATCGTATTAACTTGATCCGAATAGCACGAACTAATTACATAATTTCGCATCAAACATGGTAAAAACCTTATATTAGAAATTTTATTTCCATGAAATCAGATTAACTGAATATTTCTCTTATGTCTTTTTTGTAAACAGCCCCTAGTAGCTCAGTGGTAAGTCTAAAGGTATATAACATTTGACACCCGTGATGGGCACATCATAGGTAGCCCATTGTGTAGCGTTGCGCTTAACAACAAACAAAAAATAAAAGTATTTCTAAGTATAATAAATTAAAGCTTTTTTTTGTGTTTACAAATTAATATTTATAAGTGCAAGCATCTGCTTCCACCTGGTTTGATTTGGCTGTAGCCACGTTTGGCGATTTGGGGAATTAAATCTTTTTTGTTCGGATAGAACATTGTTAAACTTCAACATATTAATTCGACCTTGACTACAGAAACACGCGTGAGCTACATAGAAATCTCACATCTTCTCTTAAGTGTAAAGATAAAAGCAAACATTAATGGCGACTTTGTTACAAACGCGCATGATTCTCACCCATCAAACGTTAAGCTAGATTTATCAGCGTCGAATATTAAATTTCTGAGTCCTGTGTCATAATTTGTGAGACGAGCTATGTAAGTATAAATACTAATCACCTTCAATTGACTGTAAAATTGTGTCGTCATACGGTTTTGACGTTCAGAAAATCCGCTAAATCAATCATAAAGAATGTATATGTCTCCAGTTTCGTGCAGTGTTAAGAATATATGAGTATTGGATAACGGTTTTCGCTAAGTTTTGTTTTAGTACATACTGATTTTTACTTTCGAATTGGGTAATTTTTATTGATTTGAATACGTTTGCACGGTATTCAAATCAATAAAAACATTAGATTTTTTTTACTGTACAAACTGGTACAGTTTAAAAGACATTCATCATTTTACTACTTACAGATAACGTAACATAAACTTTTATTGAATTTCGGTTTACAATATATCATACAATTAACTGTTTATTTGTAAAACTTTATTCGCCAAACGTTTGGTTAGTTATTCTTTATAACTAGAATACATACTGAGGTATATTACAAACAGCATTTTGTACATAATGGAATATGAAATATTGTGCCCTGAGACAGATTATAAGTGAAACATTTTAATTAAACATGATTCTTGGGTAATATATTCGTGTATTAATATTTTTCCCTATTCAGTACCATTTCTTTATTACGTATCACAAGAATTCCGTCTGTTCACTGAGGTGATGCCCTACCTCCAACACATTTCAGTACAAAATGCCAAGCTGATGATAATACGAATTATCTTGACCAGTTCATTACAGATCTAGAAGGCAGTAATAACTTAACATTAAACTTGTCACTATAATCTCTAACAAGTTAAACTAAATTAAAACTAAAAATAAATAATATATATAAAACAACGCCATCTTTATACCTAACTACTGGTTACCTCAATTTTAAAATTTACTAATAAAAATGATTTTTTTTTAGATAACGTACTTACTCTAAGTTTTGCCTTTTAGTTAAACCTGTTTTGTGTCAGAAAAAGGCTGTTACTTTCTATCCTACTAGCATTGACTGATGAACTTACTATAGAAGTAAGAAAGGAAAATTATTGTTTCATTAAATGACGACTTTTTCGAACAACTGCTGTTCGTGAGATTTGATATGTGAAAGAATGATCGTTGTGTGACCCAAAAATAATGACTCACGATAAACAAGGTACACGTAACACCAGAGAGAAACGTTAAACATTATAATATATAAATAGGAAGAATTATATATATGTAGCGGGTTGAGTATGTTAAAGATTTTCAACATGTAGTTCTCGTGATAACCACAGCTGATATAAGGTCGCTGTGGAACGGAGTGTATCACAACTAAGTTTTGCCATTACCTAAGTAGCATGATGCCACCGAAAATGGATCACTTTCGAGAATGCTATATAACAGCCCTTTCCGACGCAAAATATTTATACTCGGACCATAAAGATGTATTTAGATCAAGGACTTAGAATTTTCAAGACAGGAACAACCGTTTTACTTAACACCATTGAGAAACAAAAGAACATGGATCAACTAGGACAATCCAGAAAGAGATCTGTAACAAGTCTTGCCCTAGCCGTGGTAAGCAATATGTAACATACGAGGATCCACGAACACAAAGTCTAATGACAAAAGTCGCCCACATTACCAAAGCAAGAACAGCAGCATAATTAAGAAGGATCTCCGGCAGAAAATGCGACACAAGCCACAAGTTGCTTCGATAACATATACGTTCAATCGTCACATACCTCAAGAAACTGAGGAATGAAACAGGTATTAATGCTATTTCATACGAAGGAAAACCTGCCAACTCGCTAAACGCAGTGTCTATTGCTTTATGTGCAACCGGACTGTTGAAACGGGTGTTGGAAAATCATCGTCTTTGTAAAATAAATGGATTATGAAAAGTATGCGAAAGGAGTGTTGTGCTTTGGAAATGACAGCCTTACGACGAAGCATTTTGGTTTGGTAAGTTGGCTAAATACTTGGCTATACAAAGGTATCGAAACCCAATTTTTAGAGTCATAAGCCTGCAGACATACCACTGAGCCATTGGAGGGTGAGAGCAGGGAACTTTGCAATGGAAACTACGCTGCAGGGCTACTGGCAAGATGCTATGTAGTCATATAGATAGAGTATGGCCAGGTGAAGATAAATGGACTGTAACGACGTGGTAAGGCTCCAAAATCATTTTAACATAACATACGCAATCTCTGTTTACACCCATACGTATATATGTCAGTATTTATATAGACATACATATGCATATCATATACATATATAATCTTAAACAACATTAATAGTTATATATATATATATATATACATATATAATAGTCGTTTTGTATGTGTTTTATATTGTTTAACTTTACTGTTAATGTTGTATGGCATGGTTTTAGTTTGACGTTTTCTTCTCTAGTGTTACGTGTACATTATTTATCATGAGTCATTCCTTTTGAATCGTACACCGATCATTCTTTCTAACATCAAACCTGACGAAGAGCACTTTCTCGAAACTTCGCTGAATAAAATAACAGTTTTTCTTTCCTTAACATATTGTTTTTATATATAAAAAACTTCTTTTGTGTACTAAGACAGGCTTCCACGGACTACTAATTTACAGGCGAAAACTGCACATGGCGCAATGTTTCCAAATAGAACTTCGACATTACATTTTTTGAAGTAATTGTACCAACCAGACTTTTTTAGACTTAGATAAAAGATTATCAAAGCAAGTATTTCATATTCCTGTTGAAGACCGTGTTCTTGTTGTACTTATACGAAAAAGGTCTTGCCTCCCCTTTCCTCGAAACTTTGATTTTGTTATATTAAATTTCTACGCTAACTAACCTCAAGCACGTTAACATTAAAGTGGATATTTTGTGTTCACGTGTTCAGTATCATTGTTATATTACATTTCTACGCTAACTAACCTCAATCACGTTAACATTAAAGTGGATATTTTGAGCTTACATGTTCAGTATCATGTGCATTACGTAAACGGAACCGCTTGACAATAACGTATTTGGAGAAACGTGTTTTGGACGTCTATGCAACTTGAATGTTAACATAAATGCTAATAATAACGAACTGCTTACGTTACGTGACTTGGTCATGAATTGCTTACATATACATAAC
>NW_013668507.1:88001-89771 GCF_000517525.1 Limulus polyphemus | reverse complement strand
GTTAACATTAAAGTGGATATTTTTAGCGTAGAAATGTAATATAACAATGATACTGAACACGTGAACCAACTAACCTTAAGCACGTTAACATTAAAGTGGATATTTTGAGCTTACATGTTCAGTATCATGTGCATTACGTAAACGGAACCGCTTGACAATAACGTATTTGGAGAAACGTGTTTTGGACGTCTATGCAACTTGAATGTTAACATAAATGCTAATAATAACGAACTGCTTACGTTACGTGACTTGGTCATGAATTGCTTACATATACATAACAAATTGACTAGAAAATTGGAAATGATATTCAATAGGTGTTTATAAGGCGCCGATAAAGAGAAGAATAAGCTATAGGTCACCTTACCAGAACCTCGGCTGTTTATAAAGTGTGTAACAACTAGTAAGTTACTGTTATAGCTGTATACCGTTACAACTTCATCCACGCTGTGATTTTCCGTAAATCCGGCTCCTTTTACTACACAAAGGTTGCACTATTAAGATATTCGTGAAATAGTTTTGGTTACCCACTCATCTCTATATAATAAGGAAAAATACGAGTGTTTTAATAAACTCCAACACTCTTTAGGAACGAGGGAGGACAAGATGAGTGTGTAAACCAAACGGTCGCCTTAGAATATATATTTTTAAATAAAACACAGCTTGTCTAATTCTGTTTTTACATATGTAGTAGAAAATAGAGAACTAACGTGTCTACCACTACCTAATTTATTTGATATTATCCATTCACGAGTGTTCATAACCTGAGTAAGTTTGAGAATATGTAAGAATAGCTCCAATCAGTTCTTTTACATGTAAACTCCTTAGTTTGTTAACGTAAATAGATTTTAATCATCTAAAGATATTAAAAAATATTATTATTTTACTTGTTAAGAATTCACTAAAAGTGTATCTTCACCTGTTGCTTAAATATATAAATGTGTGCATAAGTGTAAATAACGAGCTATATAAATAATACAGCACCTAAATAAATACGTAAAACAGGAACAAACATAGATAGTTTTTTATTTTGGTTCTAATATTGCTGTAAAAATCGTTTACACCATAAACATTTCTTTTCATTCAACCCAGGTTATGACGAGTATAAGTGAAGCCGCCAACATTTTACATAGATGTAATCAAATTTTTTGTTTTATTCTATAGCTTTAATAATAAAACTACACGCTAAGCAATAATTATAACACTAAAACGAGTCGACGTTTCAACTCAGTTGGGAAGGTCCCTAAAGCAATGAGTTACGCATTAATTTGAAAAACTATATTTCACATCTCCAATGCCTGACAGTTTTCAAGTATGATCTAGCTGGGTTGAAACTATTAGCGCTAGAATTAACACTTTACTGTGATAAGCAATCGATTAGTCAGTTAGTTTTGTTTGTTTGTAGTTAATCACAAAGCTACACAATGGGCTGTCTGTACTCTACCCGTTACGGGTATCGAAACCCGGTTTCTAGCGTTGTAAATCCTCAGACATACCGCTGTGCTACTGGGGGCTAAGTAATCGAACACTAAGTGTTAAATAATGTTAAAGGATCCTCTGTTCAGAGCAATATATATATATACGGTATGATGAAATTAGGCCTACATTCTATCATGCTTTACAGTTTTGTTTGTTTATTTGTCTTCTGCTCTTTCACACACACACACGATATTTAAAGTTTAAACAAAAAAGAAACTAATTATACAGTACATTGATACCGCGACGAGAGTTAAATGTTTATTGAAACAAGAAATTATGAAAACCCAAAGTTAT
>NW_013668507.1:76622-87358 GCF_000517525.1 Limulus polyphemus | reverse complement strand
AACTGTGAAGCATGGTGGTTCAGCGTGATGGTTTGGGAGCTGTTTGGGTTAATTGGAGATCGAGCTTAGGGGAGTGCGTTGGCAACATAAATTTTGCGAAATACGTCGAAATATTGGAGGAAGGACTCTTGCCACTTTATTCCTCGGGTTTTGTGGACAATAACACAATGTTGTTCCAGGAAGATGGAGCACCGTGTCACACTGCTAGAAACACCCAAAAGTGGCAGGAAGAAAATGGTATCCAGAAGTTGCCCTGTCCGAGCCAATCTCCTGACATGAACCCCGTCGAAAACCTTTTGGGCCATACTCGACCGGCAAGTCAAGAAACAACAACAACAACAAAAAAAAAAAAACAACTTCGAAGAGCAATCTACTCCAAGTTTTGAAGCAAGAGTGGGCGAAAATCCCACAGTCTAAATTGACGAGATGATTCTCACGATGTTTCAAAGGATCAACGAACTCCACGAAGCGAAAGGAAGATCTACTAGATAATAATTAAATTATAAATATATCAATTCACGTGAAAAGGTGGTGTGTATTTACTTGTGACCACGCTGTGTATGTTACTACTCGCAGGACATGATTTAATATAAACATATGAAGTTATTCACAGTATGTAAGTTTATACATATGTATTTAGAAACATATTATTTCATTGCAAAGTTACTTGTTATCCTGTCTCTGTAATGAAAAATGTAACTACTCGCAGGACATGATTTAATATAAACATATGAAGTTATTCACAGTATGTAAGTTTATACATATGTATTTAGAAACATATTATTTCATTGCAAAGTTACTTGTTATCCTGTCTCTGTAATGAAAAATAATAATAATAATAATACAGGTATTTCATCTAAACTTGAAGTTTTTACTTTAAAGATTTAATGCTCATTTTGTAAATCTCCTAAAATATGCAACCAACAAACAAAATAAAAATTCTCTAAAGTCTACTAAGAAATACTAAACAATTGTTATTAATTATCAGAATTTAAGAGTTTAGTTCTTGCGTCAACTACAATGCACTGATACTATGAACTTCAGGTAGTTAGTTAATCGAAATAAGAAAAAGTATTGATTTGTTAGATAATTGCTTTGAACACATAGGATACCACATTAAACCACAAAATATTCTGGATAAAGAAGCAATATATACCAGTAATTAGTTTTTCACGGAATCATTTTCCATTTAACCCGCTTCATATGTTAATGAGGTATATGTATATATGTGTGTATTAAAATAGCAGGTTTTCTGTATTAGTTTAATATGTATTGCTTGGATGTAATTCTTATAAGAGGTCACAAAATTATACTTATAGAGAATTTTCAAACATGCATACATATGGTAAAGATAATGCGCACACATATACACAAATATGTATATGTAAACATACACTTGTGCATATACGTTTTTGAAAAAATAATATAAACAAGTACAACCAAGAGCCATTAGTTCGCATGCCTTAAAATGTCTTCCAATGAAAAAATAAGATACAATATGGCTGGCTGATCATATCACACCAACATATCTCCGCCCCATCACATCAAATAAGATACAATATGGCTGGCTGATCATATCACACCAACGTTTCTCCGCCCCATCACATCAAATAAGATACAATATGGCTGGCTGATCATATCACACCAACGTTTCTCCGCCCCATCACATCAAATAAGATTACAATATGGCTGACTGATCATATCACGCCAACGTATCTCCGCCCCATCACATCAAATATTTCTTTCTAGAAGCTGCTCCATGTTAGAATACTACTAAAGAAATGAGGAACTTAAGCTTCTTTCGTCAACCATCATGGACGTCATCTCTCTTTATTTGATCATTTTTCTAAACAACACAAACAATTATACCCCTTTCCTGAACTTATTACGTCATCCAGATCAATGTAGATGTCAAAGTCTTTCTTGACGTTCAGTTGTTGTTATTATAACAATTAATTATTCATTAAGATTAATAATATTATCATGGAAAGCAAACTGACACTTTTAAGAATAAAATATTTCCTGAAAATGTATCTAATCACTCATACTTCATAGAGACAGTTTTCATTTAGACAGAAACTCAAGAGCTATTTCTTTAACTTCCTTTTTTTTTTTGCTATAAAAATCACTTCGACTACTCGCCAATCAAAAAGCTTATGTTGACGTCATCGTGTCTTATTAACCTCACTAGTATCTCTCTGATCCAAGGATTTCCTCACTAAACAATATAACAATAAATCGAAGTTCTGAACTTGGCATGTAAGAGAGATTCTAAACTACTACAACTGTGAGATAAGCAAAGACATTGGTTCAAAAGCACTCTCTACTTACAGGCTGATACAAACCATGATTGGATGACTGCAAAGTCTTATATCTTCATATCGGAGTAGTTTTGGGCACAGGCTTAGCTTCTTCGCGTCTGAGATGAATTTTAAAGAAGAAATAAATGTAATTTCTTTCAATCCATTTGCCCTCAGTTCTAGGTGTTTTAATCGCCTGATCTAAAAGATGATATTTATTTCCTAGACACGAAAATAAAGTTTAAAGGGCGCCTTTACCCTAAGATGTGAGCAAGATTGACGAGAAATCAAGGTACAAGAATTTTTTGTTTTGTCGGCATAATTAATTTCGCTACACAGTTCTTTTGTTCCTTAGTTCAACACACACACATCGGAATTACAGAGATTGGCTATTCAAACGAAGTACAATAAAACTAAAAGTTTAATAGAAGGATAAGTAAAACTTAGTTATAACACCAAACAACACTTTCTTTCAACAGCTCATCTTAGAGATACGCTAGTAAATAATTTATTTGTTTCTTTCGGATATTCGTCCAAAGCTAGTCAACAGCACCCACCACTAAATATTAGGCTACTCTAATCTCATAATGGAATTTGATTCTCATTGTTATAACGTATCTACTACCCCAAAGCGCGATTTTCCGGCAATGGGACACAAACCGTGGATCCACAGCCTGGCACGCTAACAATTGGGCTACGTTCGGCACAATCAATAGTATATTTGTTTATTAATAAAAGTTAGCAATTAATTAAATATTAGACTAGGTGATATTTTAGGGTAATAACCACGAGAGGGATTCATAGCCGATCGTCACAATTTGAATTTATTGACATTTAAAATTTATATGTGACCTCTCTGTACCATATGCAGCTAAAGAAAATATGAAAAAATACATTAATTCATAGGATAAATAAAAAACAATAAGAACATATAATACAAAAAAAAACATGATATAAACTCGTAACGTAAAGCTCCCAGTGGCACAGCGGTATGTCTGCGGACTTACAACGCTAGAATCCGGGTTTCGATATCCGTGGTGGGCAGAGCCCAAACAGCCCATTGTGTAGCTTTGTGCTTATTTACAAAAAAACATAATGTAAAATCACAGCTTTGTTAATCTTTAAAGCAAAGCCACAATGGGCTATCTGCTGTGTCCACTGCGGGGAATCACATCCCGGATTTTAGCGTCATAAGTCCGTAAACTTAACGCTGTCCCACTGGGAGACATGAAAGCACAGTAATATAAGTAATAAGACATATGATTAAAGTACAATAAACTAAAAGTTGTCATAAATGAAAATGCGTTCAAACACAAATATCAGTATTAAATAGTCCCACGGTGAGACAGTCCTAAAATTCGAGGTTCGATTCTTCGCAGTTGGCACAGCATATTACTCAATGTAACTTTGCTCTGAAACAAACAAACAAAAACATTAACTACAATGACAAAGATATTACTAGTATTATGGAAGAAAGTATCGTCAATCACAAGGATATCCTACTGTAACCTAATTATCATAAGCTCTAGTTTCTGGTTTACCGATTTATAATGTTAACTATTTCAACTCACTATAATATACTAAATTAAACTTGTATTTATTAATGCCTATGTTACGTTTATATTATTTTATTTATGATATAACTAGTTTAATTTTGATCAGAAGTCCTTAATGAAGCTTCCATCTTCGTCGTAAATATTTTGATGCCCACTTAGCATCTCCTTTCCTGCTTCCATCTGGAAGTAGTTGTTACTGAAGCGTCGAGATTAAAAACTTGAACTAGTTATGTATTGCACTGCCTCTTATAAATCCATCCAAAATGATTGTTTTGGTGGAGTCTGCCAGAGTATTTTGAATCTTTTAGTCTTACTAATTTAATAACCATAATCTTACCTTCCAATTTCCGAGCAGAACAAGTACAAGGCTAGCATTAATTCCCACTATTACCGGTGACGTTAGGAACATTAGATGTATTATGAATTGAACCAGATGCATCCCACCTCCTTCATCGCCAGGGGGGTTGTAAACTCAGCTTCTCTATACCATGTTTATTCACATTATTACTTTAAACCTAAGGCAGAATGAAACATTGTTGCTTTAATCCGGAGTCAACAAACGCCAACGCTTGTACACATAACGAATTTCCAGTCACAGTACACCGAACAGAGAAAATAAAGAATCAAATGCAGAAATCACATAAAAGGATGGGAAATGGTTCATTGCTTATACAGATAAACAGAGAGATTTCACCATCCCAAGTGAAAGAGTCACAATGGTACGTACACCGTCAGAACCATTATACAATATATTGTTAGTTTCAATCATTTTACTGATACTGAAATAACTAAACATGTAGTGTAAAACTGGAAAATAAACGGATAGATTAGTTTCCGGGTAGATATTAGCCATTACTCCTATTTTCTCAAGTGTCAGTGGGTGAAAAGGTTGAAACAAAAACAATCAATTTCTATGTAAAATATGTTCGAATACAATAAACAAACAAGTAAGCAAAAAACAATAAACAACGTTGAAACATACCAGTCACTTCATCAAAGTTAAAATGATGGGTCATTAACAATTCATACACCATTATACAGTGTTTCCTACTTCTCATATTGAACTGCTTTTTATATTAAAATCGCAAGCAAGACTAAAAAAGACAAAGGAAACATTCCAACTGTAATTAAAATATTATTCAAAGTAATAAAGAAGAATGTTAACATTTCTGGAATATTCTGTGTATTTGTAGACGTGCTCCACTTGTTTATATTTATGAAGGCATACAAAATGTGTTATTTGTTAATGTCATAACACCAAAATTAAGGGTTTGAAATTCCTTCGGACTTTTGATATTGTTGTTTTTGCAGGTGGTGTTTCAACACCTTTCATATATTCCAACTATATCTGCTGTTTGTTGGATTCTTTTAGAAATGTATCGTTGAATTTTTCTGTCAGTCGTAACTCTGCTATTTATCCTTATCCTCATCTCATGAGAAGAACTTATCACAACTTTCTGACCACATTGCCTAAGGACCAAGTAAGGATCATATCCAAGTTCCTCAGATGATAACAAATTTTCCATCAACAGTTTGTCATAACCATTTTCTACCACACAATAACCTTCCTTAACTTCTGGCTTGCGTGATTGTGTTTAATCTATCTTGACTTGGAACAACGATTCCTCACATTATTGTGCTTAGAAGCCCTTAATTGGTCTGGCTGGCTGATGATGCATTATGTCCTAGGGGAGGCCAAAATCTCTTTTCAGCATCATTAGGTTACAGCTCGATCTCGAAGTTTATTGATTGGTCACACAGGAAAGATGGCCACCTTGATTTCTCCTGTAAGGATTGATAAACCTTGTCCACACATTCTTAATTGTCTATATTTTCCATTTTACAATTCCATCGAACTGTGATTGGATGATCTAACAATGTTTCAGTTTTCATTAACTTAAGTGTCCATAACGTTTTGCAAAAGTAATCCTTCAAAGTTCCTTTTTTTAGAAGAGCTGTCTTTTTATGGCAAACGGAGTTGAGTCATATATTTCTGAATTGTGAATCTGCTACTAGTGTTCACTGAACTGTTAGGAAGGTGTAAGCCTCTGCATTTTTGATGAAGTAGTAATCATTGGCCAGAAAATAGTGGTGTAGTAAAACTTTCTCCTTGCTACAAAGATAATATATTTATTAAACTGTCTCTCCTTATTGCGTCGTATGTTTGGTTAATAGAAACTAAATATTGACCCCCAGTAGTATAGTGGTATGTCTATGGACTTACAACGCTAGAAACCGGTTTTCGATACCGTGGTGGGTAGAGCACAGATAGCCCATTGTTGTAATAAAGTGATTAAAGTTTGATGCATTTCTAGGTGTTCACCTATTCAGGAGTTATGAAGCATCTTTAATATTTTCTCCGAGATAAGTTTAGGTGTCACTAGATTTTTGTCTGGCTTCTTTCTATAACCACATGATGCAGAGCTCTTTGATATGTAAATTCCCGATACTGGGAAAACACTGGTATCATTAGTATAGCAAATTGGTGTTAGTTTTAACATGGGGTTAATTTGAGAAATAGTAGAAGTGGCAAGCTGTAATGGAGGTTATTGATATTTTCATGTAAATTTACCATGTCGAAATTAAATAGTGAACGAGTAGTGTATTGTATATCGAGGTGATTAACGTGATCATAAGTTATTGTGAATTATAGAAACTCACTCACATTATCGATTGACAAGAAGAATTTCTGGTCACACCAAAACCGATTTAAAGGTCATTAGAGACAACAGCTCCTTTTAAGTGGGAAAGTACTTCTGCTCTTACGTACTAAAAGACCTGTCATCTTGTGACAACAGTGTTAATGCCTGTTTACTGGCGTCTAAATCTAAAGTAAACTTGATGTCTTCATGTGGTCATGCTAGCACTAGGGCTTCTATAATTACTTTTTCTGGTGAATGATATGTGCGGTCTAACCCGGCGTCTCAGGCAAATCTGAATCTATTCTGGTCAGCTTAGTAGCACATATTATAGTTCACGTGGATTCGTTTGATTTCAATCGTTCTTTAAACAGTTATACAAAAACAAAACATGTTTTAAAAGCAATCATATGAAAATTTACAAAGCTTTACGTAGTAATGGCGATAAGTTCATCACGTGCAACATTTTATTTATACATTCTTCAAATGAACAATGTTATTTCCTCTAAAAATAAATTATTGAGAACCATTATTTAAAAACAGTTTACTGAAAACAAATCTCCAAGTGACTAAGAGATGAAATTCCCTCAAAACTTATTGCCTTTTTTAACAGTTCTTATTATTTTTGTTATATATTTTTCTTTAGTTATTGTCATAATTTTCAATATATTTTTTTCCTTTTCATTATTCACTTGGTCACTGCCATATCTTTTTGTTCTTGTGGTATATCGTTGATGAAACTGTTCAATTTTACGTTTCCCTTACAATCTTACCAATATTAAAAATCAACTTATTGCCTCTCTAATAAAAACGTCTTCGCTTATTAAAAATTAAGTTCTTTTATTTTTCGTATTTTCTCGTCACTCTTTAAAAATATCACGATACTAAGAAATCCATAGAACAAAAAACTGACAAATCACAAAACAAAAGAAATTCGTTTTTAATGAATAATTTGACTGTTTAGAAAGTTTTAGGTTTTTGATTTTTGAACCACCTCCATTACTTGAAAAGTTTGATTTGTTATTCTCTGTATACTTAAATATCAGAAAATGTTAATAATTAATTCTATGTTTTGAAACAGCTATTTGTGGGATAATGGATTTATATCTGTACAACGTATCGTCTCAATGGCACAGAATCACGAAGAACAGCTAAGGTACAATTACATTCATTTGCCGCACTCTTAGAGACAAAACTTTTTAGAGAAATAAATTTATTAGACCACAAACAGCAGTTTCAAAGCTTAATGTTATTAGCATACTTATTTTCACTTTGTATTTTGAAGGCTAATAAAATGGAAATGGTGTTAGTTTCATAAAGTACACGAAAATTCCAAGTAATTATTGGTCAGCTTCATGATCTTCAGTTTGCTTGTTTCAAAATTTTGAGCAAAGCTACATAAAAGGCATACTCGTCCCTAATTTGGAACTGGTAGACTAGAGGAAAGGTAGTTAGTCAACATTACCCTCTGTCTACTCTTGGGCTACTCTTGTTTGGACTGTAAATCTTATAACACACCAACGGATCCAAAGTGCGGATCTCGTTTTTTGCGGTAACGGGTCGCGAACCTGAATATTTGGATTCACAGTCCTGGTAAGCTAATTGTTAGCCACGCATGGCCCACGTTTTCCCGAGATGTAACAGTTATATGTATCCATAATACAGAAATATTAGATTGGAATGTTCCTTACACAATCATAAGACTTTTATATCATAAGGTTGATAACAATTATTCCCATGACTTCTTAATTTATAACCTACTGAAAAGAAAACAAATTTAGTATTACGATTACTCAAAGTTTTCGAGTTGCTTTAGTAACTGTTATTATTAAATATATAACGTTTCCAAAAATGCATAAATTATTCAATTAACACAATTGATTTAAGAATATTATCTAAAATTTTATACTCCCACTAACTGTGTTTAGAGAATCATTTTCATCACATCTTGAAACACTTATCATAGATCAACGACGAGGCTTATTTGTCTGTTGTGAAGCACAGAGTTACGCAATAATCTATCTGTGCTATGTCCACAAAGGGTATCGAAACCCGGTTTTTAGTATTATAAGTCTTCAGACTTACCGCTGAGCCAATGGGGTTGAAAGACGAGACATGAAATCATGCTGAATGTTTCTAAGTATTATATTTCCAATAAAGCATGGTTTAATTAAAAAACGATGGGTATAGAACCAGATATACTGTAGCTAAAGTTAAATTATTTATAAGGGTAATTTAATATATTAACGCATACAAAACGATTAACAGAGTAACAAAACAAACACCAGATTTTCTAAGGTTATACAACTTTCGCATCGTGAGATTTTACTCATACTTCAGCTTAGGCTCAAAGAAAAGAAAAAAGAAGATAAATTATCAAGAAATGCAGTTAAATGATATAAAATAGCGATTTCAACCTTCTGATATTAATATCTACATTCGAATTTTTAGATCCATTTCCAACATAGCAAGTTTATTAAGAGTTCAAGAATTCACTCACGTTTTGTATAATTTATATGCATAGTTTTCAGTCTTATTTTTACAACGGTGTAGAATTTGTTTTTCGTACTTTGAAATCATAGGAAAACTTATTTAAATGATCCATTAATTTAAATATTATTGTATATTTTAGTTCCCAAGTTAAAAAATTCATAATTAATTTGATTTTTCAACGCTGTATATTTTCAAGCGTAAACACTTTTAATACAGGATTAATAATTATCTCTTTTTTTTTTCCATGAGATTTTCTGTATGTATGTTTGTGCTAAATCTATCGATAACTAAATACAATCACCCAAAGATTACAATATAATCCTGTATTAGCTGTCTTCGAAGACCCGAATACTTTCAACGTGGAACCTGTTAAAATAATCTACACTTATCCAGAAATCCAAGTTATAAAACAGCATAGAGTTTTACTGTATCGCAAAACTAGTTTCAAAAAACAAGTAAATGTGTAGTGAATATTATCCTTTTATCTTTTTCCAAGTTCTAGTAAAAACTGGAAGTTGTACACCATGTATTCGCTACACTAGTATCACTTCAAATTTTCCCATTTCAAAACATAAAAAACACTTAAGGCTTAACGTATTTTATAAAAATACGTAAGCGTCTATTTAAAACCATGCAAGATTTTTTAACGATTTTATAGCAATATTAAAACCGCGAGAATTTTGGTCATAGTTACGAGTTTTTTTTAGTATTTTAACGTTTTATTTTTTGTCATCAGCACAATGAAAAATCATTCGTCATCTACATTTCATTCCTAGTACTCAATTAAAGTTCAAAATATAATTAATTTGAAATGAAATTCTATTTAAACAAATATTTATGGTCACTCATACAACAAATGTTGACCTTTGGCCATACTTTGTACGTAACCTTTCAGGAGACATTGTTACTCACCTGTTTTCACGAAAGGAAGACACTAATTTCGACTCATAGAAATATTCACGAGTTTAGCTATTGCTTAAGGTAATAGCTTACACTCATATATAGCAGTTAATATTTACAGGTAAAAAAGAAATTTGAAACGCCAAATGTCTTGAAGTTTTCTTTGCCCTTATCTTTGATAACTCATTTATTCATTGTTTGATACTCTCCAGTAGGTATTATGTATATTATTATTATTATATTTTGATCATTACCACCCACTGCAATACCAAACCATTTTGTTAGAATAAAGCTCACCATATTTTATTTTACAGCTATCACAGATTACAACAATTACATGCAGACATTTTTATGTTAAGGCAGTTTCATATTTTTCTCTGCCAAATCCATATTAATGTAATACAAATTGCTCTCGTTCTTCTAATGCAGGCTCATTTTACTTATTTCAACATAGTTTGATTCAACTTATTTATTACGTTGTAATAAAAGGTCTTTATTTTACTTATTTCAACATAGTTTGATTCAACTTCTTTATTACGTTGTAATAAAAGGTCTTTCTTTTATTCCCATATAGGATAAGTTTCTACCAAGATAATATTCGTTTTTATTTCAATACCAATTTAGCTTTTACTAAAATAAAATCTATATTTGTATTTCCACACAATTCTTATTTTACTTTTAATGCTATTTTATATGTAACACAAAATTATATCTTTTGTTATGATCCAAGCTCAACCTTTTGAATCCTTACACCACAATCCATCTAAGTTGTCCAAGATATAATATAATGTAAAGACGAATTCTTTTCATTTTTACTATTACATTATATATATATATATATATATAAT
>NW_013668507.1:47579-75803 GCF_000517525.1 Limulus polyphemus | reverse complement strand
ATTATATATATATATATATATATAATATACACATAAACTTTATTTCAAAGCGATAGGTTAGTTTGTTATGTTATTATTAGTGGCTCTCAACAATAAATACTGTGAATTTAGTGACTTGTTGCTGTTATGTGTTTATTTATCACTAAATTGTTTGTGCCTTTCTCTTCCCATGCGCGTTAGTCACCATGGGTATAATGCGACTGAACGTTATTAATGCTAAGTCAAACGTAAAGCATACAAATTATATGAAACACAGTTTTCCTTAACAAAGTCCTTAATAATTGTTGTGGAAATAACAAGTCTTCCGGTGGGACAACGGTAAGTTTACGAAATTACAACGCTAAAATAAGGGGGTCAATTCCCCGCGGTATACACACCAAATAGCCCCCCCCAGTGGCACAGCGGTATGTCTGCGTACTTAGAACGCTAGAATCCAGGTTTCGATACCCGCGGTGGGCAGAGCACAGATAGCCCATTGTGTAGCTTTTTACATAATTACAAACAAACACACTAGATATCCCAATGGCTTCTCCCTAATCAGGAAACTACGAAACAATGTTTTAAAGTAACATTTATATCAAAATCATTATATATATATATATAATAATATAATGTACTAAAGAAAAGAAACTGATTTCGTAGCAGCAAAAAATTTTCAAAACTGGAAGTAGAATCAGCAAAGTATTTTAGATTCGAACACAAATTAGAATAATTTGTTAATCCTATATCAATTCACGTTATGCTTTGGTTTGTATACAAGCGAACTCCTCCTACAGTTTTGGACCAAACTTGTCAGACAGACTCTCGGTGACCCATGGGGTGTCTTTATCTATATGGTACAGCACTCCCTATCAAGAGAGCTAAAGCGCATTTGGAAGGTCATCCAGGCATTAAGGGATGGGATTCTATAAAAACCCTAATATGTCATCGGATTTTGTGTCCTTGGCCCTTGTTGGGATTCTGGGAACGCCAGGTTTGAAACTGTGTTCATACAATTACTCACAAGCTAGCGTGACCAAATGTGACACACGTGCTCAGGTACCATGAAGGGGTGTCCTAAAAGTTTTTGTTTTCGGAAACTAACACCTCTTGTTATAGTTATAGACGCAATTGGAGATAACGAAGGAGCTTAATCGGCACATTGGGGTCTTTGTGAATCATGGGGGGTCTTTGAACCCTATATCAGAGAATGAGTAGCTCATGCTAGTATGCATAAATTTAATACAGCATTGGATAGATTATGACTTGATTTAGCCATAATGTTTAATCATGTGCCTTATTTATAAATATAGATGCGTGAATTTTTCCCAATTCTATATTAATTGTAATAAAGCATCTCACATGTGACAACGCATCTTGTTAACTTTAAACGTTACATGAAATTAGATTAATTTTTGTACAGTAAATAGCATGCACCTGTCATCCAGAAACTAAGCATACACAGATTAATTATACTAATTACTGTTCAGTACGAAAGTGAACAACTTATGCATCTGTGAAATAAGGTAATCAAGGAATACTGCCCGAGTGTATTCGTCTCATATCATCTGGAGAGGTTTCATGAAGCTAAACTATTACCTTTCATTCATTTCAGTCTATTCTAATCATGAAAATCTGCTTCTACGAATACTAATTTTATTTTAACTTTGAAGTTTGCAAAAATCTTATTTTGTAAGGTATTCGGCATGTATATTACTCAATAATAATTAAAAAGGGCCCCGGCATGGCCAGGTGGTTAGGGCGCTCGTCTCGCAATCTGAGGGTCGCGGGTTCGAATCCCAGTCACACCAAACATCTTCGCCCTTTCATCCGTGGGGAGGGGATGTTATAATGTGACAGTCAATCCCACTATTCGTTGGTAAAAGAGTAGCCCAAGAGTTGGCGGTGGGTGGTGATGACTAGCTGCCTTCCCTTTAGTCTTACACTACTAAATTATGGACGGCTAGCGCAGATAGCCCTTGTGTAGCTTTGCGCGAAATTCAAAACAATCCAAAACAATTTAGGATTATTATTCTATGAATGAAGTAAAATAAAATTTATTCACGTCTTAGCCTGTTTTAATATTTCTGCAACCCACAGTTTGGGAACCCTTACTATAATTTGATAAGTTTCTACTAGGTGACGCTTTTGACTGAATCCACTAGTTTAGACTCGTGAAATGCTTTGTCAACACCTTGAATATGATTTAAACAACACTCATAAGCACAATATTCTATCAAAGAAGAGTTCCTATAAAGCGTCTGAGCCGAGAACTGACAATGTCCATGATTTAATTCACGAACAAGTATTATATTTGAAAAGGATTAACAATTTACTTTGATCCCGTGTGTATTTGTTCAAAAAAATTGCTGTCTTCTTCTCCTGAACTCTCGGTAATATATAATGTCGTAAAAAGTATCACGCCTTTATTTATTCTCATCCTGATTCAGCATTTGATACGACCATCTATCCAGAAGAATAAATACCTGACGTAAGCTTTGTTAAGTCGTGTTATTTATAACACCCTGTAATTGGTCACCCAAGAAATATGGGTAGCATGTTTTTTTTATTAGGATTTTTTACCCAGTTTCTCGTGCTAACCACAAAACATCTTTACCTCATTGGATGAGAAACTCTCTATTTATAGACAGACTGTTGGTGCCGGTTATGTCATGGAAGTAGCTTGTGTACACGTGACTTGTATCACTTTTATTAACAGATACCCTTCTTCATCACGATGCATACTGTTGCATGGGGCACATGGATGGCCTTTTCCAGGGAACTTTGTGTTCGTGGATTTTCACCCATTACAAGACGTCGCACTTTGTTTAACACGGCTTAGGTGCGACTTGTTTCAAGACTTTTTCTAGATTTCTGGTGCTCTACACATTGACTTTGTTTTCTACTACCATTAAGTACAAGAGAGTTCTGAGAGTTTGAATAGTTTGAGTAGAAAATTACTGCTACATAGCCTACCAAAAGGCATTCAATTTTCAGTAGTATCACACTACCTACAAAATGCCAAAATATAGTGCTGATACATTCCATTCCACACAATTTTAAATCGACTGTGGTTGTCACGTGACTTGATGATTTGTATATCCAAAAATAACGATCGAAATATTTTTCTAGTCAGCTGAACCATGAGCAAGATACACATCTTTTCAATGCTGAAAGAATAGCAATGAAATATTTACCCAACGACTAATTTATTCATGAAATAATCAAATAAAATGAAATAGGAGTCTCTAACAAGCTGAAGACGAGCATCAACAAATTCTATAATAACATTAAAAACAAGATGTATGAGAAGAAGAGCAGATGTTAAAGAAGAGAACGTAGAAGAACGGTAAATAATTTCATAATTTCATTTACAAGTCAAAATGTGGAAGTCATCAACGAATTCTGTAATAGCGTTCAGAACGTAGAACAGCATTTAATATTAAAAAAACGTTTGAAAACAACCAATTCTTTAATGATGTTTAAAAACTCTGCAAAAAATAACTAATTTTAAAACACCGTTTTAAAAGTATAATGTATTTGTTTTTTAGAGCAGAGCCACATTGAGCTGTCCGCTGTGTCCACCGCGGGAAATCGAATCACAGACTTTAGCGTTGTAAGTCTGTAAACTTACCGCCGTCCCGTCAAGGGACAATCTGATGTAGAAGAACAGCAATAAATTTTACGAAAACTTTTAAAATATACTGAAGCGCATTAATTCTATAACGACTTGAAAAGAGGCTGTAGAAGAAAAGCAACTATTTTGTTATACATCTAAATATCTGTAACAAACATTTCTACTTATTAAACTTATGGAGGAAAGTGAGCTGACATACAACTTGTGTACTGACTCTTTTGAAGAACCTTTCCCGCTCTTTTTCTTAATTTCGATACTTCCTCCCTTAAAAAAAGATCACAGGCTTGTCTCAGACGTTAAAGACATTTTTAATAAATCGTAAGTTATTCTTGTCAGTTTTGATATTATCAACTTATTTCATAAAGTATCAGTTCCATATTCTTTCACATTAATAAGAGGAAATTAAAAAGAAACACTCACTTAAGCCTATGATCTAACATTTCTATTGATTCTACTGTCTTACTACCGTCTACCTTCACCTTAAGAGTTATTTTAATAAGCAGACTGGATCTTAGACATGGACTTTCTCTTTTAGCAGTCGTTACTCACCTGTTCATATCCGAATTTCAGTCAAGAGCTATAGAACCAGCAAAACTGACGCAACGATCCTGGAAACACTATGTGGATGATCCATTCTTCATAAAGCTATAGAACCAGCAAAACTGACGCAACGATCCACATAGTGTTTCCAGGAATCATCCCCATAGTGTTTCCAGAATCGTTGTGTCAGTTTTGCTGGTTCTATAGCTCTGTGAAGAATGGATAGTGCCATTCTTCATAGAGCTATAGAACCAGCAAAACTGACGCAACGATCCCGGAAACACTATGTGGAAACACTATCCATTCTTCACATGGCCACAAAAACCACAACATCTAAAACCGAAATCCCCAGAATATAAATTTAAAATTTATTCTTCAGATTAACTAGACAGTCAACTGCTATTTCTAGACTATATGAACACTTCTTATCAACTGAAGTTTATAGGAACTCAAATCATTCCTTTCACTACCTACATCAGACATCCCATCACCCGTAGTTTATAGGAACCCAAATCATTCCTTTCACTACCTACATCAGACATCCCATCACCCGTAGTTTATAGGAACCCAAATCATTCCTTTCACTACCTACATCAGACATCCCATCACCCGTAGTTTATAGGAACCCAAATCATTCCTTTCACTACCTACATCAGACGTCCGATCACCCGTTACTCAAAAGTATGTGGAATTATTGATAACGTCTGACCATAAGCAGCAAATTTGCAATATACAAAGTTTCAAACAAGAAACCTTTATCATAAACAAGTCCATTTAAGCTAATGTTCACCATCACCAGTTTATTAAGTCACTAAAACCCAAGACCTTGTCACAGACCCCATCGGAAGAATTTTTAACCATACTCTCAACAAGTTTTATCTAATCTAAACTAGAAACTCAGAAGACTTTGTAGAAGTTAAGCAAAGTATATCATATAACAATATCTGAAACTGCGTTCACAGGGTGTGGATGGAAACAGGAGTCATCAACTTTTTTCATTGACTAATCAAAATTAATTACAGTTAGAACAGTCTTTCAGGTCCGCGCTATTGTGTTACAAACTTTCCTCTTTTACGTGATGAAGGGAGCGTGGAGTCCAAAAAAAGGTTATTTCGAAATAAAAAAAGATGGCACGAGAAGGCCTTAGAAAACTTAATCCACATGTTGAACACACTTTAAAATAAAAGGTACAACATGTAACTATGTTATCATGAGTATACAGTTTTTATTTTACGGACGGGGTGACAATACATCTTTCTCACGTTTTGTGTTCCAGATAATGATTACCAAACTACGCTAAACTTTAGATAATCAATGGAAGTCTGTACATTACACGTTGTACAACAGTAAGAAATTGGTAACGCGAATACTGTGTAAAATATAATGAAAATATGTACATCGTTCGTTTTAGGAAACACACACTGAGGACAATAAGCCAATGACGTGGATGATTTGTGTTACCTCTGATTTTAAAATAATGAATAAATAGTAGCTGTTCATGTCAGTTAAGTGGTTCGAAATATAATGCTCATTTAAAGATATTTAAATAAGACATGTGAAGTGACTGCCTTAAAACTGCTTTAAAGCTGTAAAGTAGATAAAGTTACGGTAAATATACAAATAAAAAAATTCGTGATATGTAGTTTCGGTCATATTTAGAGAATGAAAAACAGTGTCTGAAGAATGGATTTAAAGTGAAAGGCACACAGTGTGTGTAATATGAATGTGAAGTGAGTGATATACAGGGTTTATAGCCTGGATGTAAGGTTAGTGATATACAGGGTTTATAGCTTGGATGTAAGGTTAGTGATATATAGGGTTTATAGCTTGGATGTAAGGTTAGTGATATACAGGGTTTATAGCCTGGATGTAAGGTTAGTGATATACAGGGTTTATAGCTTGGATGTAAGGTTAGTGATATACAGGGTTTATAGCTTGGATGTAAGGTTAGTGATATATAGGGTTTATAGCTTGGATGTAAGGTTAGTGATATACAGGGTTTATAGCTTGGATGTAAGGTTAGTGATATACAGGGTTTATAGCTTGGATGTAAGGTTAGTGATATATAGGGTCTAGTTTGGAGGTGAGTGACACAAGGTGTACCTGTAGTTTGAAGGCGAGGTGAGTGCTATATAGTGTTATAATGTGACGGTCAATCCCACTATTCGTTGGTAAAAGAGTAGCCCAAGAGTTGGCGGTGGGTGGTGATGACTAGCTGCCTCCCCTTTAGTCTTACACTGCTAAATTAGGGACGGCTAGCGCAGATAGCCCTCGTGTAGCTTTGCGCGAAATCTATAACAAACAAACAAACAATACAAAAAAAAGTTTCTACCCTCTATTTTTGTTTCAGCATATCTTTAAAATGTAGGCTCTAGTACGAGTGAATAAGATGCTAGAATTTAGGGATTCCATAGTTCCCCAATTATCGCCCCACCTCAGTAACCAGACAGTTTTCTGTGACCTGTGACTAGTTGTGTTACTGTGTTAGTATATTTCAGTAATGTCAAGTACTGTTCTTATATTTTGTTTTTCTTTGTTTGTTCAAAAACAATTGGCCCGGCATGGCCAGGTGGTTAGGGAGGGAGCTCGACTCGCAATCTACGGGTCGCGGGTTCGAATCCCCGTCACACTAAACATGGTCACCCCTTCAGCCGTGGGGGCGTTATAAGTTGTTAAAAGAGTAGCCCAAAAGTTGGCGGTGGGTGGTGATGACTAGCTGCCTTCCCTTTAGTCTTACACTACTAAATTATGGACGGCTAGCGCAGATAGCCCTCGTGTAGCTTTGCGCGAAATTCAAAACAATCCAAAACAATTTAGGATTATTATTCTATGAATGAAGTAAAATAAAATTTATTCACGTCTTAGCCTGTTTTAATATTTCTGCAACCCACAGTTTGGGAATCCTTACTATAATTTGATAAGTTTCTTAGATGAAGGATGTACAACATATGTAGTTTGATTGTAAGTTGAGTAATATAGAGAGTCTGTAATTTCCATGTGAGAGGAGTGGTATTAAATGTCTCTTTGTTTAATGTGTGTTTAGTAATATTCAAAGCGTGTTTGTTGAATGTCTGTTCAGTGATATAGAATGTCTGTTTTCTGGATGTGTCCTCAGTGATATAAAATGTCTGCTGAATGTGTGTTCAGTGATATAGAATGTCGAATGTGTGTTGTTACGTATTACAATTTCGAATGGTCTGAAATCGAGCTAAATGATAATTTAAATTTAACAGTTAAATAAATGCCGATATATTTCCAGTTTATGATATTTGCCAACAAGATTGATACATATAGTTTTCTTTTTTTAATACAAATATATTTTAATATACAAACAATAATACAATTTACAATAACGGTTATTACAAACAATGACTTATATACAAAAGTTACATAAACCTACAAGCAATACAAAGTCTTCTTTCTAGTCTAGAACTTCCTTGATATGTTATCGAGGGTTCACGATGAACGAATTAATTTTGAGTTGACGTAGGTATAATTCACTTAACAGGGAGCTAGCTACTAGCTCTGTGATCTTCACTGATCACACGCCGATTTTTTTTTTCACCAATGAAGTTATATAATTTCTTCGTAAAAGTACTAATGTTCGGTGTGAATCCACTGAAGTTAAACGGTTTATAGTGTTCGAAATTTATCAATGTTCCTGGTAAAAGATCTGAAGTTTTCCGATCAATAAGCGTTAATCACAATTATAGCTTCCGAGGTCTATAGTATACCAACTATACCAAACCAATAATATATACTGTTTTTTGGCGCATCGCGTTGGCTATATTTATAGGCATGTGGAGAGTTTCTCAAAAATTCAGATTACGTAACAATACAAACTACACTAGCGTTTACGTATATACATATATTGTTGATTCTTACACTCGAGAATCTTCTATAACTTTAGAGAGTAGACGGGAGTTCGCAATACATATTTAATAGTATACTTTATGTACATTTCTAAATATAAATTTAATCTAAACAAACATCGATATTATAATAAGTATAAAATAATAAATCCGTCACAGTATTCAGTGATATAGAATGTCTGTTGAATGTGTGTTTAGTGATATAGAATGTTCGTTGAATGTGTGTTCAGTAATATAGAATGTCTGTTTTCTGGATGAATGTTCAGTGGTATAGAATGTCTGTTTGTTGAATGCGTGTTCGGTGATATAGAATGTATGTTTGTTGAATGCATGTTCAGTGGTACAGAATGTCTGTCTTCTGGATGTGTGTTCAGTGATCTAGAATGTCTGTTTGTTGAATGTGTGTTCGGTGATATAGAATGTATGTTTGTTGAATGCGTGTTCAGTGATACAGAATGTCTGTTTTCTGGATGTGTGTTCAGTGATCTAGAATGTCTGTTGAATGTGTGTTCAGTGATACAGAATGTCTGTTTCTTGAATGTGTGTTCAGTGATACATAATGTCTGTTTTCTGGATGTGAGGCGAGTGATATACGATGTCTATATATTGTATATTAGGTGAATGATACACAGTGTTTGTATTTTGGATGGGATAATTGATATTAATTGGCTATAATTTGTAGGTGAGATAAATGATATGCAGTGGTTTGTACTCTGGATGTGAGGTGAGTAATGTACTGTGTCAGTAGTTTGGATGTCAGGTGATATGCATTATTTGTAATTTGGAGTTGATGTGAGTGGTATATAGTACATTTGTAGTTTGGATGTTGGGGAGAGTTGTAGAGTGTATGCAGTTTTGATGTAATATATCGGTAGTTTCGAAGATAGATGAAAGATATACAGCGTATGTAGTTTGGATGTAAGGTGAGTCATATACATTGTCTACAGTTTGCAGTGAGAGGTATACTGTAATTGTAGTCCGGAAGTTAGGTAAGTGTAATTTAGATGCGTGGTCGGAGTTATACAATGTCTGTAATTTGAGTGTTACGAAAGTGTACTGTATATCTGTAGTTTGGATTTGAGGGGAGTGATAAATAGGATCTTCAGATGTGATATGCGATATACAGTAGCTGTAATTTGCAGGTTATGTGAGTGATAAACAGTGCCTGTGCTTTGGATATGAGGTGTGTATATAGTTTGTACGTCAAGTGAGTCATATAGCATGTCTGTAGTTTGGAATTTAAGATAGAGAAATCTAGTGTCTAAGGAATAGATGTGTTGTGAGTGATATACATTGTGTTAGTTTGGATTTGAAGTGAAGGATGCACAGCATATGCAAGTTGAATGTAAGGTAAGTAATTTACTTTCTGTAGTTTCTATGTGAGATTAGTGATATTTAATATCTATTTGTTGGATGTTTGTTGAGTAATATACAGTTTATCGAGTTTGGACGTGAGATGAGTGATATACACTGTGTATGTAGTTTGGATGAGATGAGCTATATATAAAGGCCGTGGTGAGTGATATAAACAGTCTGTACTTTGCACGCGAGATGAGTGATATATAGTGATATAGTTTGGAAGTCAGCTGAATAATATACCATATCTGTAGTTTGGAATGTATAAGAGTGTCTGTGAATTGGTTCTGGGATTAGTGATATACACCGTTGTTGTTAGATGAAACATATACACTGTATATGTAGTTTGGATGTGAAGTGAGGGCTGTACAATGTCTCTAGTTTGGATGTTTGGTAAAGAATGTACAGTAACCGTATTTAGCAAGTCAGACGAGTGATGTAAAATTTTTGTAGTTTATATGTGAGGTAGGGCAGTTTCTATAGTTTGGTGTGGAGTGAGTGTTTAAAATGTCGGTGAAGTAAGTAATTAGCATTATCTGTAGTATGTATATGAAACAAGTAGGATGAATTGGCTGATATTGTGAATGTCAAGTGTGATGATTATCTCCAGTACTGCTGTCCTTTTATGTAAACATTGTTATTTTGTATGTTTTTAGGTAATATATTTACACTATTCAAGGTAGTTTATTCTTACGTTTTCGATTACAATTATCTTTATATTTATCACTTTCACAAAAATATTTATGTAATAATTGTTTTAACAATTTTTAGTTAATTGGCTGAATATATTTTTACTAAGCTAAAACTGATGTATAAGCCTAATTTAATATTTACTAGATAACGAAAACGCTATAATATTATAGGATTAACACAAAACGTTTTCTTTAAGATACTGACATTTTTCTAGTTATAGAAATATGCTCCTTATTTTGGGTCTTCAAATAATAAATGTTTGAGGTACAAAAGTGGAGAAGTCAGTTCAGCAAAGAACAGGAATGAGAAGATTTTCGTTGTCTGCTGAGAACAAAATTATTTACATTTTACAAGAATATTTCTTCCCTTTACCTCCAAAACAAAAATCTCGTTTTTTTTTCTCGTTTTTCCTGTATGTATACAAATATTTAAAATGGCTGCGAGTGACATTTTCAATAACTGTGGGGTTCCTCTCACAATCTGTAAAACATACTGTTCTCAACAAGAGTTGACTTTTGACTTTTCGACAGTGAAATTTTAGGCTGTAGTGATATCAATATAATGCCTATTGTGAAGGTGTGCTTTGGGTATATTCAGTATCTGTTTGATGGATGTGCGTTTGGTTACGTATATAAGGTCTGTTGTATGAATGTGAAATTCTCGAGTCTCAGTATCTTTTGTAAGATTATGATGTACGAAATTAGTGTTTATTGAATTTAGTGAAAGGGATAAATTGTAGTGTCTGTAAAGGTGATACTTAGTATCTGTTGTATGGATGAGAAGGAGGTAATACATGGTTTTTCTTTTAGTTTCTGTGAAGAGTATGATGTACTGTATATTTGGTAGGGTTGTTATAAAAATTATATAGTGAGACTATTGCAATGGCACTGAGTAAGCAGATGTATAATAATATTTTGTATGCCTCTGTGACATACGTTGCAATACTTGTTTTTGAGAGGTTATATATGGGAACTTGGAGAAAGATGGCTCCTTAACTTTGAATGTTGTTTTCATCAATTAAGATAAATGTCATGATAATGCAAAAAGTTTTAAAGTCATCCCTGTTTTATTATAAATGTCGATTATAATTGTACAACAATATTGGATATAGACTACTTTTAGATGTTGAAAAAAATGTACTTCTTATAGCATATTTGACTGTCTATAATTCTTCATTTTTTGAAATCAGCAAAGTGAAACTACCTGAAATATCTATTTTGTAACCACAAAATAATTCAAAGTGCTTTTCTTAGATAGAAACAAAAACAAAACAAACAAGTACTACTTTGATCATTCATATCCGCGCCCATCCCCCTCCTCCAGTGCAGTTATGCACGGGTCATGTAAACAAATGCTACATATAATTCACTCTAGATAGTAGAACGTTATACTGGATGGTATACAGAGGTGGCCGTTTTACCTACAGTATTACTCACGACCTGATATGTAGTGATTGTTCTATAAATATATAACATTTTTTATTCTTACGAAGCAGATTATACAGGGGCTACTTATAACATATTAAGATTAACATAGAAATCATTAAGTCACGTGAGAACCGTAGTCAATAGCATCAAGTCGTACCCCAAACATGGTAAGTAAAGTGCATGTCTTGTAAAGGTAAGAATCCACAAAAACATAAAGGTCAGTGGCAGAACTCGTCCACGTCTCCGAGGAAACAATATGCAACAGAAGGATCATCATATGGAGATGAGGCTTATAAGGTATGAGTTCACCAAGATAGGGCTTTAAGTCATGCCTCTTGTTCAACAATCACATACCCTAAGTTGTTCTATACGAATATATATATATATGTAAAGGCACCGAATGCAGCGTCTTTTGATTTATTTGTGATTGAACTGTTCAAACAGGCACTGGAAAACCATCATCCTAATACACTATATGGAGTATGGAAAGCAATCAGAGAGGAATGGTGTGCATTGGACATGAAAGCTTTATGATAGAGACTTCTAGTGGAAAGTACACTACAGAGCTATTTTCAAGATGTATGGTCATCAAATAAAGCATAAATAGGCATAAATAGTGTAGCGATGTGGCGAGGCTGCAAATTCGTTGTAACATAACGTAGTCAACCCTCTGTGTACATTGTTTTTATTACAATGAAGTGACTGGTATACAATGATTATTGTATGATGTTGGTTTGGGTTATATGCAAAGAAGACAATCTGCTATACGAAATGGATTATATACAGTGTATTTTATTACAGTAGATAAGTAATGTCTTGTGATTTTTCTATGACATTGTAGTGGATTATGTACAGTTTTATTTCAGTGAAGTATATCATTTATTGCGATTGATGTATTGCAGTGAAGCGGATTATTTACAGTTTTTATTTCAGTGAAGTATATCCTTTATTGCGATTGATGTATTGCAGTGAAGCGGATTATTTACAGTTTTTATTTCAGTGAAGTATATCATTTATTGCGATTGATGTATTGCAGTGAAGCGGATTATTTACAGTTTTTGTTTCAGTGATCGTTGTATGACAGCGAAGTTGATTATGTACAGTTTTTATTTCAGTGAAGTATATCATTTATTGCGATTGATGTATTGCAGTGAAGCGGATTATTTACAGTTTTTATTTCAGTGATCGTTGTATGATAGCGAAGTGGATTATGTACATTTTTTATTTCAGTGATCGTTGTATGACAGCGAAGTGGATTATGTACAGTTTTTATTTCAGTGAAGTTATTTGTTATCAAATTCCATTTCTTTGACCGGCTTTTCAAAGACAACTACCACTTGTCTATGAACAGTGGAGTTTAAGGGGGAATCAAGTTTACAACTAAGAAAACCTGTGGCCTTTAAACGCTGGTTACTGATTGAATGAAAAGAGGATTATAAAAATTGTGGCTCAGTTGACCAATTCCTTCAACGAGAGTCAGATTCAATTATCTGCAACCGTATCATGGAAGGATGTTACAAGAACCGTCGTATGACAACTAACAACTACTTAGCTTAGTTCAGTTTCACATAGGAAGACGTGGTTTGAGTAGTGCGTTGCACGTTTGAAGTGAAATGCGAAGTTATGAAAAAAAAACTGCTTTTAATTATTCTTGAATTACCGAAGATAATGTAATATAGAAACATAATACATATTTTGATAAACTAAGAATAAATCACAGAAAAGAAAACGCATGTATAATTCTTAAAATTCGACTATTTCCAAACTTATGCCTCACCTTTACAAAAATACGCCGCATCAATGACAAACACAATTTGTTTTATTGTCTTCATACCCTCCTTTTAGAAAAAGTCTGTTACTTATTAAGGTTAATGTTAAACTAAGTAGTATAAATTTTGGCTTTGGTTGGAAACAGCAACACAGTTAAAACTTTATATTGAAGGATGTATATTATTACAGATAAAGGTATGGTTAGATAATGTTTATTATCATTATCACAGGTATTTTTAAATGTTGTATATGATTATGGATACAGGTATTGTGAAATGTTGTATGTTATTACACATACAGTTACTGTTAGTTGAAGATATGCAATATAACATAGAAAGCTAATGGACCCGATACTAATTAATGTCTTATGACAAGTAAAATTGTAATCATTCTTCGCCGGTAAAAGGTGTACACACCATAATAACTGTTCTTGTATCAAATGGTTTATATAAATAGTGTTCCGACCACTACTGTGTTTGTTGTACCCCATCCAGTCTGAAGAGCTCTATACTGAGAGAAACGTGTCGTCGGCAATGGGTAGTATGGTTGGAATACTATTATTATCATACACTCTTCTAATTCTTAAAGATCCCAAGAGGAATACGTTAAGAACGTAGTGTTTAAAAACGCAATAGACCTAATATTAATGTATTATGACAATTATAAATATAACTACAATGTATACTTAACACTCATTACAAATGTGGATAATATAACACATTTTAGTGAAACTGGGGTTGTATTATCGGCACAGATAGATGGAGAGTACAAAGATAAGTGTTTTGTTTCGAACGTTGTGTTCGTTTCCCATTTAATATAAACTTGATTTTAGAATAACTTCGTTTCTTTCGATATTTCTAACTTGGGAGTTAAAAGTTTATAATATGCGAAATATTAATATTATAATAGTACG
Organism: Limulus polyphemus; assembly: GCF_000517525.1. Taxonomy (NCBI): domain Eukaryota; kingdom Metazoa; phylum Arthropoda; class Merostomata; order Xiphosura; family Limulidae; genus Limulus; species Limulus polyphemus. The sequence continues at coordinate 61,616 of NW_013668507.1, read as the reverse complement.
GAAGCAGTGTATCACGAGTATGGAAGGCTGGCTGTAAAGATATACCTTTTTCCCAGTACAAGAAATATCTCATGCGAGAGACGAACAAGTTGAATAATAGTAATATATTTAGATCTGGTCATAATTCAATTAAGTCCGCTTGTGTTGTCTGCAGCTAGAAGTTTCTAAGTATAATGAGACTGATGATTAAAGTTAACACATGTTTAGTTTAATTTTACGTTATGATAAGTCGAAACGGATCGTTCTTACTGTATGTGCACTTCTTTAAAATTTGAATAAACTATGTTTGAACAAAAGTATTAAAACATAAAACTTTTTTATTTACTCAGTATTTCTTTATTTGGTTGAATCAGTGAATGCAATGAAGGAACTTTAAAACATGTTGAGCCCGTTAGTTTAGAGTTTCAACCAAAACAAAAGGCATGTACAATCGTGATTTTGTCAATTTCAAGGGTATCGTGGTATCATAATATAACCGGTATTGATCATTTTGATGTATACATGCTTCCAACACATGTATAACATTTACAAAAATGATGCATATATTATTTAGCTACTGCTTTACACGTTATTAATGAGTTATTAATGCCACCCCTATTCTCTGTAACAATGAAGTGCTCCGTAAATTATGTATTCATCTTATCTTTTCATTTCCATATCTTAATTTCATTAATTAAGATAAATAACTGAAAACGCTAGATATAAACGGAAATATTTTAGGTGTTTCTTTATTTCAATAATCAAAATTGCGTGCATGAATTTTCGGGAAATTTTTCCCAGATGATTTAAAAAAAATTATAAACGTGATATTCGATGCATTACCTTCTTGCAGTTTCTATTACCAGCTTTTCTGTTGTTTTATTTCAGTTAGGCTTCTGTATTCTATTTTAATGTGTAACATCTTCACACAAATTTCAACACAATTGCAATTTCAATTGCGTTCAATCCCGATCATGAATCCACGGAACCTGAAAAGTGTTTAATTAAGTTTTATTAATCGTTTCTAAATGAAAATGATACATTTGAGAAAAATCTTAGAGACAAGTGAAAAAGTTGCAAGTATAAAATTATTTAAATGCAGAGAGATGGGTACGTTATATTAAATTATTTTGAATATGCAAATCAGCAAGTTGCGTGACAGCAACAACTGACATAAAGTCGAGGTAGAAAACTATGTATCAGAACTATATCTGACATTGTTTGGCATTGTATAGCGATTGTGTGATGTCACTTAAAACTGATCGTTATTGGAAAAGGTATGTAACAGCATTTTCCAATGCAAGATATTAATACACTCAGAAAATAAATGTTTTCATATTTGAGATATAGAATTTTCAAAACGATGACATCCCTGGTACTAAATTGCAGTGGAAAACAAGTACATATGGATTAACTTGGGTCACCAGAAAAAGACCTGAAATAAGCTGCACTCAAGCCATGGCAAGCAAATTTTTGAAAAGAGATGAGGATGTACGAACACAAAGATCAATGGCAAAAGCTGCCCACATGCTCCAAGCAACAGTGTGCAACATAATCAAGAAGGATCTTCGCTTGGAAAGGCGACACAAGTGACGTGTACACAGTTTGCTTGCACGACATATCTGTTCAACAATGGAGTACCTGAAGTAGCTAGAAAATGAAACGATTATTCATAGTATTCCAAATAAGCAGGGGCGTCGCTAGGCACTTACACACGGGGCTCGTGCCCTGATTCTATTTGACAGTACCCTGAATCCCCAGTTGGTGTCTTGAAAAATCAGAATATAATACCATGATCGATATTATACTGAAACGCCGAAAATTCCGGGGCCCCGAATTTTTTTAAGTCCCTCCTACCTACCGACGCCTCTGTATACGAGAATATACTGGGAAAGTCACCTATGAATTTCTGGGCGATCAGACAGTTGAAATGGGCGCTGGTAAACCGTCGTCTTGGTAAATTAAATTGATTATGGAAAACTAGCAGGGATGAGTGGTGTGCTTTGTACATAACAGCCTTACGACGGAGCCTTTTGCAAGGAAAACTATGCTGCAGGGCCATTGTCAAGATGAACAATCGTCAGACAGAGCATGATCGGACTTGGCGAGGCTCAAAAATTGTTTATAATATAACATATTCAACTTCTTTAGACTTAGTGAGTAGGTGAATCTTCAAACCTTTGGATTATTCTGTTAATAACTTTCTTGTTACATTATTTATAAACTAATTTCTACTATGGAAAGGTTGATACAAGAAAGGGAAGCCTTTTAAAAATACAAATATGCTTTTAATGTTTTATGTTTTTGTGCTCTTGAATGTCACAAGTAGGCGTAGCAAAATCCAATTCAAAATTAAAGTCTAGAGCATCTGGTATTGACGATAACTAAAAATCCTAAGATATTTATTGAATCGTTTTAACTTTTGTTTTGAAAGAACACATTTCAATAGTTTTGTTTCTCATTGTCTTCTTTGTCTTTCGGTTCTACTTGCGTCTCAAAACAAACTTTTTTATTTACATATTTGTGAATTACCCATATTTAAGTATCAAGTTGTTTTTACTGTTAACTAATGCATCCTAACACAGACTTGTAAACTTACTTATTTCTTTAAATAATATTTTTTAAGATGTGACATTTTATGGCAACTTGCCAAAAAAAAAATCACTGATAAGGAAATTGTTAAGGAAAATATTGGTTTTGACTTAGATTAATTCCCTTTTTTATAGAACTCTCCTCGTGTGGTTAAAATCTCAACGTTTATAAAGTATAACCTCTCAAAATCCTGCCAATCGATTAGAAAAAGACAATTAATGATTTTTTTTTTCACGTGAGTTCCTCTCTAAGTGAGTCAAATCATTTGGTGATTACAAAGCAGAATCCCATGTCAAACCTAACCAGTAGAGGAAAGCTTCAATTTTATAAAAATGTAATTACAGATTTGCTGTGAGGCACGCAGTTCACTTACCACTTAGTGTCTTTGTCTCCAAAACTAAATATCCCTCCCCCACCCATGTGAGGCACGCAGTTCACTTACCACTTAGTGTCTTTGTCTCCAAAACTAAATATCCCTCCCCCACCATGTGAGGCACACAGTTCACTTACCACTTAGTGTCTTTGTCTCCAAAACTAAATATCCCTCCCCCTCAAAAAAGATTGAGTATTAAACTTTTGACTCACGTTTTTCAGTAAATGTTTCGTGTGCACGTTATCATCCAGTCCGCTAACCCTCGTCAGATTAGAAATGTATTTGATTCTTCGTCAAAAAATGAACGTTACTTTTTTTTTGTAGATAACTCTCGTTTTCAATTGAAGGGTACTATTTCCAGTTGAAAAATAATATACCTTTAATCACGTGGTCAATCTGATCTTGAAAGTTTTAACATGCCCTTTGTATTCATGGAGGTGATATATGATCTTCAAAGTTTTAAGATGGCTATTGTGCTTATGGTTATGACACGGATATAGAAAGTTTTAACATGGCTGTTGTGATTATGGGGGTGACACGGATATAAATATTTTGGTTTGTTTTTTGTGTTTAAGGAGGTGACATCTGATCTTTAAAGTTTTAACATTGTTGTTGTGTTTATGGGATGCCATGAATATAAAAAGTTTTGACATGTTTTTTATATTTGTTTATGAAGTCGATATCTAATCCATAAAGGTTTGACATTTAATAACAGGATCTTATCATTTTATTCTGCGTTGCTCTTAAATAATGTTTAAAATTGTATTAGTTTGTATTTCTAATTCTCCAGTGAACGAACTTCCTAATTAGTGTTTTGAAATTTTGTATTCTTTTTCTATTTTACATTTAGAAATTTTTAAGTTGGTTAAATCCCCCAGCGGTAAGTCTAAGAGCTTGTTTATGAAGCTAAAAATCGGATTTCCATACCCTCAGTGGAAATGTACAGATAGGCTATTGTGTAGTTTTGTGTTTAACCATAAACAAAAACTTTACGATATTTTTCGTTTTTGGATATTATTTTCGCTACGGTATCACACTTTTGCACTGAAACTAGATTTTACCACTAAGCCTAAATTGTTTCGTCGTCCATCACTCGAAAAATAACATGCTGATATCACATATTATTTCATTTTGCATATATTTCATCTTATTTCGAATGAGATATTTAAGTGAAATATTTGAATTAAAAAGTTCTACTTAAATGAAATATACAAAATGATTATTCTTTTTGCCTAATAGGTAATATATTAAATGACGCTCTGCCTTTAACTTTGAAATATTGATTAAAAACAATTCAATAAAAGAATACCAATAAACAAACACATTACTATAGTTACTATCATGAAAATACCTATGCTGTATTTACTTCGTAATTCATGTAATTATTTGTTAGTACATGAGGTAAGTAGATTTTGAATAATCTAATGCTAAGTCTTAAGTCTAAGTTCTTAGAGGATACTGTAATCATAATTTTGTTATATAAAAACATTTGATAAGATAGTGCAAGACGTTTTAAAATATTATAGGATTAATCTGTAAAAAGTTGACCAAATATATGAAGTTTTTTCCAGTACTGACAACGAACTTGTCTATTCTGGGTCTTCTAAAAGCATTTTTTTTACAGAAAAACATGAAAAGTCAATTCAGCAGAGTACAAAAACAGAAATCGTTCGGTTGTAAGACGGGCACGAAATGATTTGTCGATTTAGAATGAAATTTCTTCTCCTTACCTAAAAAAAAAATCGCTCTTTCCCATTCTGTCTGTATAGGCTCGTTGGTTTCTTTCAATACCAGTTTTACTTCTTATCATAATCAGTAAAAGATATAGTTCTGTTTCTAAGAACAGATAGCTTTTTAGATTACGACGGTGTTTTTGAATAGTTCTGTTCGTAAAAAATTGCTTAGATATAAAATTTTACTTCATGACGATCTTATTTTCTTGAATTCTTATTTACACTTCAAGTAATTTAAACTTTTTTCAGAAAAAGTCAGAGAGGTCCATTAAGTTTTTATTGTCCTTTATAATATCCCAGCAAGGAAAAAATAATTCAAGCATTACAAACAAACATATAGCAAAAGTTTTTATCCTTCGATTCAAATATTGAACTTGTTTAGAAATCTAAAACCTGGTTAAGTCTTAACTTTCGATTCACACAGTGGACTTGAAATATCTTAAGCCTAATTAATTCATAACCGTCGATTCACACAATTAAACTGAAATATATAAAGCCTAGATAAGTCATAACTGTCGATCCACACGGTGGACTTCTTGAAATATCTAAACCCGAGTTAAATCATAACTGTTGATTAACACAGTTGACTTATTGAAATACGTATCTAAAGTCAAGTTGAGTCCTAAGAGTCGTTTCACACAGTAAACTTCAAAAAGCATAGAAAGACTGGTTAAATTATAACCAGCGATTCAGACAGTGGGCTTTTTGAACTACCTAAAGTGTAGTTAAGTCATAACCGTCGATTCATGCTGTGGAATTGAAATTTCTAATGCCTAGTTAAAGTCATAACCGTCCATTTTCACACGATGGACTTCTTTAGACAGCTGAACCGTTGTTAAATAGATTCACATAATTCTTGTGATATCTAAAGTCTAGTAAAGTCATTAATGTCGATTCACACATAAATGATTTATGAAATAGCTAAAACTTAGTAACGTCATAGTTATTATTTCAAACAGTAAGTTCTCGAGATATTTAAACCATAATAATTCATTAATTTTCTTTGTGAAGAAACCTCGCCAATTTTTAGTGTTCCGTTTTAGTTTATTTTCTGTTATTACTGGTGTTATTATTACCGGAACCACTTTCACCAGTTCTCATGTGGCAAAAATAACTGTGGTTTGAATGCTGTATTTGGTTCACATAGTGGTTTAAAAGTATGTTTTTAGTTTTTTCAAAAATATAATTAGTAGGTAAAACGGGAATACGAGCCAGCAGTTAAAGAGATGTTATCAGTTTAAAAAATAATTATTTTCATATACGTTTTTATTACCATGATGAATCAATAAATGATTAGTATCTGTCCAGCATTTCATTTTTTTGTCTACAATTTTGTTTGATTAATTGAAATCTCAGAGTGGCATAGACAAGATTTTAAAGTCGCTCAGGAGTTACCAGAGCATGCTCTCATTTGGTACAGCACTTTAGTCTGGTCAACATGTATGCAAATATGTAGTTCTTACCTGAGTCTGTGACCAAAGAATTGTATAAAGTTCTGAGATTAAATTACGTCAAAATAACAGTATTTTATAAACAAGTAGCCAGGTTTACCGTTCGCAAGAGAAATCCAGGTATAACATTTTCTGTCCAAGTAAGACTCTAATGGCTCTATGTGAACTGCGATACTTGGGAAGTGAAGGAATAAGTGAGCAGATGTAATACAAAGTAGAGTCTCTACGAAATAGGTTTCCAGAAAATGTATTTTTTAACATTTCACTTAATATATAATGAAGCGTCAATTGTTTGTTTCTTTTAGAACAAAATCACAATGAGCTGTGTTCACTGCAGGAAATCGAATGAACTCCGTATTTTAGCGTTGCAAGTCCGTAAATTTACCATTGTATCTGTAGAGGACGGAAGCGTAAAAGATGAAATCCTTTGAAATGTATAACAGTTTTTACGTTCAATTATGCGAGGAAAGCGTTGACAAATTCTGAGAATATATAAGATGTGAAAAGTTATTAACATGTGTAAAAACTTTAAATAAAAAAATTAAGAAGTAGGAATGGAAACACCGAAAATTAAGGAAACAATGTAGGAATGGGCGGAATAACATTTCAATACCTGGTGGTTTTTGACATGGTGCATCCTCATAGTGGGTGTGGCTATCGTTCCGCCCATTCCTACTTCGTGTGCTTTTTAAACTTGGTGATCGTTCAAACTAAATGAAAGGTGTATATAGCTAAATTTCTCTGTTGTGAACTTTGTTTCACCAATCATGTACAGATACATGTATGTAATCAAATTACGTGACCCTAACGAAATGCATGACATCATAAGGGGGTGTTTGATGTCAGAAGTGAGACAGGAAGCTCCAATAGTCATACTTTGCTTATAGGAGACACTATAGCTATCTGACTGGTAAGATTTTTGAAATTTTAAAAACTTTCGAGTGTTTAAAAAGGATTAATTACTGATAATACTTAATTCAAATCTATAATTGGATCAAAGTTCAAAGTAAAACACGAAGTAGGAATAAGCAGAACGATGGCCATAGCTACTTTGAGGCTGCACCTTGTCAAAAACCACCAATTACTGTAATGTTTACCCGCCCATTCCTACCTTGTTTCCTTACTTTTTGATGTTTCTATTCCTGCTTTCTAATTATTTTATTTAAACATTTTCTACACTTGTCTTAACTTTTTTGGTACCAAATCTCGAGAGTGACTAGGTTGCAAGCCTGTCCTTCTCGTAGCTTTTCTTAGAGCTATCTTTCGACATTTCCTGGCTTTGTTAATATCTTTGCTGTTTTTTTCTCATCTAGCCAGGGTGGCAGTCTTTTCTTTTTCTGGATTAATTGGCTAAGGCTAGTTTTGTATACTCATCATTACTGTTTGTAACTTTATCTCTATTCTTGCAGTAATGCTCTCTTCACTGGGACAAATACTTTTCAAGGTTATTAACATAAGATTTTCTACTTTTATCTCGTTTTGTTTCATTGAAAGACATATTTTAAAAATCGTACTGTTTTAAGTGCATCCTTAGATATGAATAAGTCACACTTAGTTTGAAAACAATGCAAATGTATACTATACTACTTTTTTGTTGTTTTAAGTCCAGAGCGCTCGAGTATAGCTGTGTCAAAGTTTGGAAGTGGTAGCATTCGTCCTCATGTAGGAGACTCACGTCTTCGGCACCGATTGCTAGGAGAGAAATGCTTTGTCCAATACAAAACTCTCGAGTCAGATGTATAGAATATAAAAGGTTTCAAAGGTTAGATCATAGTTAGAACCTAGATCTAGAGAAACTACGTAGTCCACGTTTTTCATATAGCTGATACAGCTGCAGGCTGATCACGTAACGCGTGCACATAAGCAATCGTGCACCCGCACATGATACGAGGGCGGGTTGTTACATGGTAACTCACAGAGCGTGTTCGTAATCATAGAATATGGCTACCATTGTGTTCTTAGCTTGTTAGTAGTGTTGCAAAATTGTTATTGTCATCACTTGATATTGCCAAAGCTATAGGTAAAACTAAGAAAAACAATTTTAGCTAAGGTAGCGTAATTCAATCATGTGCATTTAGATTTACATAAAGTGAAGGTACAAGAGAGCTGTATCCTTCCAATAAGCCCCTCAGTAGCACAGCGGTATGTCTGCGGACTTAAAACGCTAGAATCCGGGTTTCGATACCCGTGGTGGGCAGAGCACAGATAGCCCATTGTGTAGCTTTGTGCTTAATTACAAACAAACAAACCTTCCAATAACGTTTGTCAGTCAGTCAGCCAGTCAGATAGTCATATTGACAAATATTTGATTGTGTGAAATTTTTGTTTTTACTCTACCGACTTTCTCAAGTGCTTTGGTGGCTTGTTACTCTGCAGCTGTTTTTTTACTACTCAACAGTGTGTGTAGCACATATTACATATCTGGCCCATTCCTACTTTTAGTACTACCATACTTATGACATTTAGTTATAATAGCTACACCTGAAACTTTACAAGGTTAAAAACATTAGATTTTGAGTCAAATTTTCATCTAGAACTTGTTCAAATATACACATAGTAAATTTAAATTTATATATATTGTTACATCTCTGGTCGTTTGTTTGTTTCCCGTAAAAATTCCTTCCGAAAAACTTCAGCGATACAAGTAATTTCTTAAATAAAACTAGTTTATTCTTTTTCAATAAAACTGCGCAATACACTTAATTTCCACAGTCACTTTAACTTAAACACACGCTAGAATTCACAACGATTCACGCACGTTACTTACGGCTTGACTCGATTGTACGTCTTTATATCTCTCTGTCTGCAATTATTCTTCCCCGTCACTTCTTGCCGGTTATATATATATATACAAAATAGAGGGCGTCTGGCAAACACTCGAGCCTTCACGAACATTTTAGATACTCATTACGTGTTACCAGAGTCACGTGAATTCCGCTGTTATAACAATATAGATGGTAGCCTTAAAACAGGACAACTATAACAACTTATAAAGTAGCAAAAACACAAAACAAAACAAAAACATTACCACTGAAAGTAACACAATTTATTTTAATATATTTTATGAAAAAACAAATGTTAGAGTTCACGACAAATAAGAAAACAAAACTTTTTTCGTGATTTTCTATAGTAACAACGTAAACATTTTAAATGATGAGCAAACATTGATAGTTTAGTTTATACACTTAAGACTAACCTATATTTCTTAAGCTAGCCTAATTTTATTATATATATATTTATGAAAATATCGTTAACACTAAGAGTACCCAACTGACATTATAGTCATTACAAGTTTTTGTTTTATAATTTTCCGTACCCCTAGTTAAAACAGCATATTAAATAGGCTATATTAATTACTGTGTTCATATTTAATACCGATCTATGTTGGTAAGTTGCTTTGATCAAAGTTTAGTGATAATTTAATCAAACACTAACTTAAAATGACAAGACTTGTCCTGTTATGAGAAAATAAAATTCACAGTTGATGACCAAAAACTAAAAACTGCATATAGACTGAATATTGTAAAATCTGTGTTAGTACTTATTAAGACAAAGCAAATATCATAACTGGCACGAAATCATGAAAATCAAATATGGCTTGAAAGTACAAAAACTATTGTGTGTGAATGCCTATACGACAGTTGAATGTCAAACAAGAAAAATAAATATTGACTGAAAGGATTGGAACCCGGTTTAGTACGATCAGATTAGAAATAGTTTAAGTATCAGAAAGTGCCATGATATATTTTGTGACAAAGTAAATATTACAGCTGATTCAACAGAACAAATATTGAATTAAAGTAATAATATTGTTGTAATGTTGAGTGGGCACTTTTAGATTATTTGACAAATAATAATGCAACATCCGATTCACTCAATGATAACAAAATCTGATTTATTTCTTAAAGAATAGAATAACAAACGTTCATAGATAGACCTAACTTCACAAATAAACTAAGTCTGTAGAGAAATTTCACTTATCTATTTAATTTCGTATCCATATTTCTTGGTTAGAACACAAACTCAGTATTTACAGAATTCAAATAATAAACTGGCTAACAAACTCTGTAACTCAATAACTCACTCTAACAAATTCATTAACTAGCTTTAACCGAACTCTCTTTCTACATGGCTCAAATTATTTCTTAAACTTTGGAGAAAGTTCCAGAAATTTAGGACACGCCAATTATGTTACATTAAACTTCTTTCTGACTAAACAACAATATAATTTCTAGAAAGTGTAGATTAGAAACACAGGTTATAACAATGCAAATATTACAGCAGACGATTAAATAAGATAAACAGATTTTGAATTAAAATATCATATCCTTCCGTGATACGTGTTACAGCAACATAAATATTACAGTTGACTCCATAAACAAGAAAAGTATATGTTAACGATATTATAAGTATTATATTACAGATGGGTATGTCGTTATAATATGTAGGTAGGTATGTTTACAAAAATATAAATGGTTATGTCACTATAATATTTAGTTAGGTATGTTTACAGAACAGATAGATGGGCATGTCGGTATAATATGTAGGTAGGTATGTTTACAAAAATATAAATGGTTATGTCACTATAATATTTAGTTAGGTAAATGTGGTCGAGTATGTATCGAAAACAGATATATATCTATTTTGGTAGATAATGTAGAAAAATACACTTATGTGAATATAACGTATAGGTAGGGCAGATATGTTGGTATGACAACATACCTAATTATGTAGGTACAAAAGATACGTAGTAAGGTATGTAAGTAAAAGAGATAGATAGGTACGACTGAAAGATAAACTGGTAAACTGGGTGATGTGTTTTGGCATATATATGTCATGATAGCTTAGATTTTGCATCTTCAGCCCTGTTGGTTAGAGACATGGGTAGAATCTCAGATTTTACGCCATTAAAAATTAGGCAGAGTATGTCATTGGTTATGTAGAGTATATTAGGTATTTCAATCAAAGCAACAACTATAAGAAACAATTGACATATCAATCAATTAATTACGGTGTCCCCCTGAACGACTATGATTCTTTATTGTTCTTTAGTCCTTACTGCCTACATCAACTTCCCTAATATAAACTTATCATCTCCAATCCATTTTTAATGTGATTCAGGCAGACGAGTCTCTGCTTGCCTATCGCTCTTCTTCCTTCAAATTCCACCCATCAGAATATCTGTCAACCTTCACTCAAACCTAATTATACACCAAATGTAGCGCACCTTCCGTTTCCTACCTACGTCCAACAGCTGTTTTTTCTCACATTCTGATATTTCTTTATTAGTTTTCATTCTACGTAGCCGATCTTCATCATTCGTCCATAACACCACATTATCGTTTTGTTTCAGCAGACAGAGTCCACGATCCCACCACATAAAGTACAACTGACCGCACGTAACATTTCAGTAGCTTCATGCAAGATTATCTACTGTACATTTTAAGATATTGTCAAAGTTTACTTTAGGGGTAAAATTATTTTCCTTGTAAGCATAGTGATAAGCTGAAATTTCCAATTAAAATTTAATGATTGAGTGACATAAGTTAATATATAATACATAAGTACGCGTATTGCTCACACTTTGGTGTTCCTAGCTCGCCATGCTGTCACACAAAAAGCTCTCTGAGCTCATTGATTTCTTATACACTTTAACAGACATCAAGAACACTGTTATCTCTCATCCAATCTACTGCTCCCGTCGACTCTTTTGTTTTCTTGAGAACATTGCATTTGTAACGACATTTAATCTTGTCAGACGGATTACAAAGGCTGTCCAGTGAAAGAGAGGCTTATTTTTGTATAAAGACTTCAAATTTATAATTTATCTTCTTTTTTTTTCAGGTGAACTAAATAAGTTTACTAGATAATGTGCTATGCTTTATGAGATGCTAAATATAAAATTTTCGGATACAAGGATGTATACATGTATATATAATTCCACAATTACTGCAAAGTTTTATCGTAATGAATAGAATACTTTTGTTTTATATGTGTATTTTTTGTGAAGTTTTAAAATATTATTTTGTTGCTTTTGAATAAAAATATCATTTTTTCCATTATGTTTCACAAGCATCATTGTTGACATGGTGTAAGATAAACTTTGGAATATGTTTTCTGGAACGGCAATACGGCTTTCTGGAATTTTTCAAAGAGTCGAAGGTGCAGTTAAGACTAGATAAGAACATGTGAGTAAAATTATCAGAATTTAAAATTACTAATTAGTCGGTGAAAAACTGTTCGATAACTATTTACATATTGTTATTGTTCAAGCGTAATGTTTAAGTCAATGAACACTAGTTATGTGGCTAAAGTGATGTAGGCCTAGATGAAATCGAGATTATTTTGAGCTAAATTACATCTTGGATTTGGAAAGTTTTAAATAAACTACTTTGTTACATTCAGGTCATTTGTATTTCTCTAATAACTCTAAAAAAGAAGAAAAAATCCAATTGAAAGCCCGGTACACATTAATGTTGTTGTTTATTGCAGCAAAGTTTTATCTAGTGTATTAAACTTAATATATAGTTTACGTTCAAAGGTATCTTTTAACTATTTAGACAAATGGGCATTATTCGTTATGAATTAATTTAAAATGTTCAATGTAATAATTATAATGCTATTACGAGTTTAACTTACAAAACATTTTGTTATTTGTTGGTAAGCACAAAGCTAAACAAAGGCTATCTTTGCTGTGCCCACTAATGGTACCGAAACCGATCTTTAGCGTTATGAGTCTACTGGGCTACTGGGGACTTTACGAAGTTCCATATAACGTTACGATCTCTGATTAAGAATTCGAATGGCTTCATGATACTCAGTACTTGTATTATTTTAATTGTTTGATGATCAGAAGATGGACTTAATTTTTTCTGCTTGCTCATTGTCCTCCAATAGACAGGAGTTTTGGAAGATCTATGGTAAATAACACCATTTACTTTCCGCGGATTATGTATATACTGTGTCATAATCGCAAAGCTACTCGATGGGCTATCTGTGCTGTTCCAAATGCAGGGATCGAACCAAAAATTGTAGAGTTATAATCCCTCAAGCCTTCCGCTGAATCATCGGATAAAGGCTAATTATGTAAAATAATTTCGTAATTTAACAATGATATTATATATACAACACATCGCACATGTAACACACATACTGTAAATTTCAGTGGTGGAACCAAATAGTATTTGTTGTGTGTCAAACTTCTGAATTGTTGGTTGTTAAAGTTTCAATGGATTCTATTGACATTTTTTTGTTATAACTTATTTACCTTTCTTATATGAGAAGTATCCGGAGATAATAGAATTTAGCTGAATTTAGTTTCCAACTAAAAACGACACTCTATGTGCACGTAGGAATTCAGATGTAACCAAAAGTTTACCGCAAGTTCTTTGTTTGGTTCCTTGATACGATAAACGAAATTTACTCTCATATATATGTGTTTTCAGTGACATCATGTCTCTAGCCTCGGTCCTTTCGACTCACAGCCCAACATGATAAACACTGGGAAACGCCCGACCCATTGCAGCAGTCAAAGTAAAGTTAACTAGTTCCATTCCTAGTTCTTGTGAATCGGTTTCATATAGCAACCGCAAGTTTTTTTTCTAGACAACATATATTTGTTCATGATTGCAAATGTCAAAATAAAAATGTCCATTTATCTACAGAAACTTCAAAAGTTTGTTTGTTTCAGATATTCAAGTAAAGTTACATAAGATATATCTTCATTAGCCATTCCTAAGATTGAACTAATAGGAACGAAAAGCAGTGAGTAAACACCACCCACTGCCAACTCTTAGGTTGCTCTTTTCCAATCAATAGTGGGATTGAACGTCACATTATAACGGCTGGAGACGGCTTAAATGGGTAATGAAGAAAAACTTTAATACAAGTTTAACATGACAGCAAATGT
>NW_013668507.1:37187-47318 GCF_000517525.1 Limulus polyphemus | reverse complement strand
TATTAGTCTCAAAGTGGGTTCCTCGTCATCGAATTTGAATTCGTCACATTATAACGCTCCCCACGGCTAAAAGGGTAACCATGTTTGGTGAGGGGATTCGAACCTACGATTCGCATGTTGTGAGTCGAGCGCCCTAACCATCAGGCCATGCCAGGCCTATCATCACGCTAACCGTGCTCAGCATCTCTGTGAAAGAAGTTATGTAATATAAGCTATTGAATACCTAGATCTTTTTTTATTAATCAGCCTAACTTATGAAAAACAACGTTGAGGTAATTGAAGGACAAGCTTCATTAACGTATGAGCAACGTTAAGCCTAATTAGGCTTATTTGTTTCTCTCAGTAATACAAGTACTTAAAGGAAAAGTTAAATAAATTTGAAATTCAAGTCATTATGATATGACAAATTGAAGAAGAATGTTTTCTGTCAAAAGAAATTTATAACGAGCTCATTCTCATTAATAATTTAAAAGACTTACGATTTAATATTGTTTCATCAATAGTTTAGGGTTGAAATGTTTTATAAAATAGAGTTACAATCTCATTGCTAAATAAGCTATAGAATAATATAGGGCACATTAAAATAGTAGCTTGGTAGCAAACAGGAAAAGTTATTGTTAAAGGAAACCAACTATGACCATAGTTCGAACCAAGTAAACTCATTACATAAGACTGGACTTTACAACTTCAGTTTTATTACTCGAAATGTATTTAAAGCAAACTTTTCATTTTCTGAATCGTAAGTAGGAAGAAAATGACACTGTCCATCTGGTTGTCATTCAACCGAGAGCTATTATCCAGTCAGCTGATATGTCCATCTGGTTGTCATTTCACCGAGAGCTATTATCCAGTCAACTGATATGTCCATCTGGTTGTCATTCACCGAGAGCTATTATCCAGTCAGCTGATATGTCCACTGGTTGTCATGATATGTCCATCTGGTTGTCATTTCACCGAGAGCTATTATTCAGTCAACTGATATGTTCAGCTGGTCGTCACTACATCAGTAATTTATTATACAGTTAGTTTAAAGTGTTCATCTCATCGTCACTGCACAGGGAAAAACGATTTATTACCTAGCTAGAGTATATGTCCAACTGGTCGTAACTGCATCAATAATTCATTACTCAGTCAGTGTGTTTACCAATCTGGTTGTTACTGAGAACTAGTGTTATACAATCATTTCTTATGTCCAGCTGGTTGTAACTGCACTAAGAATTAATATCAGCTAATCAGCCCGGCATGGCCAGGTGGTTAGGATGCTCGACTCGTAATCTGAGGGTCGCGGGTTCGAATCCCGTCACACCAAACATGCCAGCCTCCGCCTTTGCCTGGTCCCAAGTCCAGGATGAGAAAGGAGGAGGGTTGGGCGCGGTGCTAGCAACTCCACCCAGTAAAAACCAACCTGCTGCAAGTAACTGCAATAACACCTTTTGTTGGCGAGGTGTTGTTGCGGCCCTATGCTCCACTGGGAGTTTACAGGAATAAAAAAAAATCAGAAAAAATCAGTTCTTTTGTCTATCTGTTCATCACTGTACTGAGAAGTAGGATCTGCCGACTGCTCTAGATCTTTTAACTGGCCATTAGTGGACTTGGAAGTAATCAAGCTATTGTATATGTTTAAATGGTCTTCGCTGCACTGTGAACAGTTATAGTCTGGTGAGTTTATAAGTAAAACTGTTCCTCAATACAAAGGAAACTAGTGTTATTTATTCACTCAATTTTTACACCTAAGCGGTCATTAGTGCATTATGAACTGTAAGTTTGCAAGTAGTGTTCGTAGTTAGTATTCAACTGGTTATTACTACATCATTAACCTGATTCATCGAGTTTGCCCCATTCTTCACCTAATAATCAGTATCGCAAAATCAGTGTCATTCAATCTTTTGCCAAGAGTAAACCTTATGATCGAAGTTAGACTTTGTAAGTTATTTCACTTGCAAAGCTTTACAGGAACTTGAAAAAACTATATTATTTGTTAGATTGACCTGGTTGTTTCTCCTCTTTGAGTTTTCAGACAAATATTACATATCCTTCTAATATTATTGATTTTACAGATTATACCTTAGTGGTTAAAGAGTGTACTGTATTTGTCGCAGATATTGCTGAGGTGTTTCACTGATGTGATGCATTAAGTTTGTGATATTGAAAAAAGTTTCATTTTCTTTTTAAATTGAAAACATACCACGCGGCAAAGGAGAGTCTTCATTGGCAGTGCTCTTATGATTTCGGTCTTCTTCTCCGTTCTTCATAAAAATCCTTTTTTATTTACTCTATCTAAGTACTTCTTTTCATTTTTCACATCCTCATTTAGTACATTAATCTTCAACCTTCATCCATCTTCCGATTCATTTTTTTTACTCGACTTTGCTCTCGATCTGAATATATTATATTTTCTTCCATGGCGTGGCTGTAACGTACCGTGACATTAGTGATACATCTTAGAATAAGGTGATTTGCTAGTGAAAGAGGTTATGATGGGTGCGAACATGGGAAACACGTTTTGTGATCAAAGCGCTTAAACTTACACACGTACAGCATAAAGATGACAAAAAATTAACAAAAGAATAAAGTCACTGAAAGGTTAATGTCAAATGAAAAGCAAAAAGTTTGATTTTAGCATAATAAGTTGAAGAATAGGTAAGTTATCGTTGCTGGGATATACTGTGTTAACTATATATTTGTCGTACATTAGTTGTGCATCCAATTATGAAATACGGTAATCAGTATGACTTGTAAAAATCCAGTGTAAAGTATAAGTCCATTATGAAAACATACTCTTTCTTAGAATGCTCTGTGATATATTTTTATTTCCCTTCTATATGGTTCTATATAATTTGAAGCGACACCTACAGCTATGACCGAAAATGAGAAAAAATGAATTTTTTTCGCTTACAATTCGTTCAATAGCAATCTATCATTTTCGTTTTAAAATAGTTGCAAATATACCTGATTTACAACCACTGTTTTATGTTAATTCAGAACGGACGTTCACAGCTCTGATTAAGTGGAACAAATAAAACATAAACTAAATAATGAGTTATAATTTAACATCCTAATTTTTTTATAGAAAACACTGTAGAAATTACTAATGACTACAGTACTGTTATAATAACAAAAAATAAATGTTAATTCGGAACGGACGTACACAGCTCTCATTAAGTGGAATAAATAAAACATAAACTGAATAATGAGTTATAATTTAACATCCTAGTTTTTTTATACTTGAAAACACTCTAGAAATATATTCCAAAAGCTGTATTTTACGATTTTTTTTTACCGTGAAATGTACAAACTTGGCTAAAACATAAAATATACGTTTTTAACAATTTTAACAATTTGAAGTTGTATACTTTTAAATTCAAATGATCATGTGAATATATTTAATGGTTTATTTGTTTTAGAATTTTTGTGCAAAGCTATACAAGAACCATCTGCGTATATAGCCGTCCCTAATTTTAAAATGATATACTAGAGGCAAGGTAGAGAGACAACAGCACCCACCGCCAACTCTGAGGCTACTTTTGTCTGGGCGAATAATGGAATTTGACTGTTACTCTTTAGAGCGTACTAGTGGTCTCAAAGTGCGAAGCATGGTTTCTTTGCGGCAACGGGACGCTAATCGTAAACCCTCGAATTTACAGTCCGGGCAAACTATATCACTAGGACACGCCCACTTAGTATGGAATAATGGCGAAATATGAAACCAGAGATAATATTTAGATAGAAGCCTTGACGTGAAATGTCAATGAGTTATTGAGCAAGATGAAAAAATTATTGTTTTGAGTATCTTGTGCAAAATACGACGCTTTCCTTTCGTATTCCAGTAGAAATATTCGGAAGCTATAGATATTATTGTATTTAAAGATTTTTAAAGGCTGGTAATTTTTTACATCAGGTCACCCCTCTAAATTATTTGGGTTTCGTTTGTCTGTTTTTTACATCATGTGCCATCCTTATAGGTTGGATCGGTTTCATTGGTCATTTTTCACTTCGGGTCACTCCCCTAGGTTAGACCAATTTCGTGGACAACGCTCCTAATCTAAGCCAGTATTATTGGTTAAACTATAAAAAAGGAGAAAGATAAGTTAATAATATTTTAATATGATTTCTTACCTTTAAATACTGGAGACGTTCCAATGTTAGATACTTTTACCAATATTACTGTCTGCAGGTTTTAACAATCTTTTCCTCTCCTGGTTCCGATGAGAATTAAGATGCTAAAGGTTTTACTACAGATGATTGATGATACTTATCAATATCAGTCCAACTGAGAAGAGTGGGTCGTGATGAAAGATGGATCAAACGTCTAAGCATTTTCTTTCTTCCCAGAAACCGACGAGAAGAAAACAAAACTAATTTTGCTCAGTGAACGATCTTTGCGAAATTGTATTTTGAGACAAATGATCTGTTTGATCGGTCAGAGATAAGTTGCATTTTACCACTAGTTATCATTGTGAATAATATACATATAAAGACTAATTATTCTTATTAATATTGCTGGAATAACTGAACTGTATGACTAATTATTCTTCTATAGTCTTGAAGTAACAAGTTTTATATCTAGTTGTATTTATGAATTGTCTTGAAGTTTCTTGGTTTTTAGGCTATTTATTCGTGAATAGCCTTGGAGTAACTGGGTTTTAAGCTTGCTTCTTCTTGTATAGTCCTGAAGTACTTGAGTTGTAAAGTTAGTTATTCTTGGATAGTTTTAGGATAAAGGGGTTGTAAGGCTAGCTATTATTGTATAGTTTGGAATAAGTGGATTGTAAAGCTAGTTCTTCTTGTGAATACTGCTGGAGTAATTGGATTGTAAGACTAGTTATCATTGTGAATAGTCTGATATAAAAATACTTCTCTTCGCTATTAATCTTTGTAACTTACAATATAGATATTGTATGGAAAAACTAGTAACTCTACAAGTAATCTTAGATAAAAAAGATCCTATTTTCTTCTGAATTGACTTGGAGAAACTACATAGATTGATTTCGGTATTTCCTCATTGTCAACACATGAGTTAATTATGTAGAAAATACCTGGCATACAGGTGTTGCTTATGGTTAAATTGTGATCGATCACTGATGTGCATTGTCTTATTACTGTTAGCTATAAAAAATGTACGAATTTATGCACATTGCTATTTTTTTCCTTCTTTTTCGCCTGAGTCACATTAAAGACAATAAAATGCTGATGAGCCATCTTTAAT
The DNA here is from genome assembly GCF_000517525.1 of Limulus polyphemus. Classification (NCBI taxonomy): domain Eukaryota; kingdom Metazoa; phylum Arthropoda; class Merostomata; order Xiphosura; family Limulidae; genus Limulus; species Limulus polyphemus. The sequence continues at coordinate 42,112 of NW_013668507.1, read as the reverse complement.
GTGGTTGGTTATCATTGTGCATTGTTATCTATATGCTTGTTATAAAATATAGAAGGTTTTATGCACACTGCTATTCTTCCCTCACCTTTCCTCCTGAGTTACATTTAAGGCAGTATGATGAGTTACCTTTAAAGTGTTTGGTCATCATTGTTATCTTACTGCTAGTTCTAAAACGTGAAGGAATTTGTACACATTGCTATTCTTCCCTCTTCTTTTCCGCCTGAGTCATACTAAAAGGAAACTTGTGCTGGGCTTTGTGTTGAGATGATAACTATATCATGCAAGAAAGATGTAGACACAGGAACTGTAGTGCAGAGTAAACTTTATTATATTTCAAGTTCCTAAGAAATTGTCATTGGAGTATTATTCGGTTACTAGTCGCAAGACTGTACATTTGAGCATACTCAACTTTTGAAACCTCAAAAATATATTGAAATACGATAAAAATATATGGGTAATAAATCACGTTATATAATATTGAACGTTCTTTTGGATTTCCAACACCAGCGACAATATAAGTGTTATCTATGTTTGTGACTTACAAGAAAGACAAGTATATATACGAGAAAACAGACCGTTCTGAAACGGTCAGTGGATTTTTATTATAGAAATTGAGTACTTGCATGGTGATTTGGGTAGGCTAGTTTTGTGAATCAGCACTGCTTCAATACGTTAAGATTTAACTGAAATATCACGTGAAGATATTGCATTGTGAGACCATTCTATGTATCCTGCATCAAGAACATTATAGATATTTCTAGACTAGTGTGGTTTATCATACTTTTTATAATACAGGATAAGTGTTGTTTGAAGGTTTTCCAGTACTAACTTTCATAACACTTCTAATATATGTGTAAAAAGACTCTGAGGACCCAGGAAACAGCTAAGACTGAGCGAAACTTTTTATTGTGTTAAAATTTCACTTCTACATACTTGTGAGATCTATCTTTACCAGACATAAATTTTACAGTTTATCTTTAAAGGAAATATATAAGTAATAATGGTTGTCGAATAGACGTCTCTGATATCTGATCTGAAGATTGCAGCTTAAGCTGTGAGAAGCAATAATGGCTAACCTTTTGATTCGAGGTAACTCTCAGAGACCAGAAGATAACCCTTCAAGGTTAGACTTTGAGACAAAAAGAAAAAAAGAAAATTTTCTCATAATTTAATTGTTTTTAATCCCTTGGTAGTGATGAAATATTTAATTTTAGTAGTTTAGATCATAATTTTAATATTGGCATTAGCTTCAGTTTCACTATTAGCAACTCTACTTTTAACATTAATATTGACATCAACTTCACTATTGACAGTTTTATTTTATAACTTTAATATTGGCATTAGCTTCAGTTTCACTATTGACAGCTCTACCTTTTAATATTAATATTAACTTCAACTTCACTACTGACAGGTTTATTTTTACCTTTAATATTGGCATTAACTTCACTATAGGCACCTTTATCTTTTAACTTTAATAACAATCTTTAACTTTAGTATAATAATTGTTTTTAGCTTTACTTCCATTTCAACTTTAGAGAAATAATCAGAACTATACTTACAGTGCCATATTTCAAGTGCAGATTCCAAGGGAAAGTTTGTGCAAATCTGACCAGAACATGCAAAGACTGTCACTTATGTATCGTTATACAACAAATTCTTAGTGGACAAAAGAGTTGACGAAAGCTTTGTAAATTTTATTATGTGTTTAGTTGGTTTTCTCTGTACTTTGTTTATCACTGTCTGTCAAGAATATCTCTACTTTTGAACTGAAACAACACAAAAGTTATAGAATCATACCAAAGAATAATGCCTTCACACTTGACGTTTAGAATGGTCATAGAGAGGGTCTTTACTGTTTCTTTACGACTCAAAATAAATGAGTCAGAAAGATCCTTTTCATGACTTATTCTACCATCAGGCCATGACATGAGCTTCGTTATATCAATGCTTGTTCTAATATAAGGGCTTTGCCTACAAAAAGTTACCTAACATAGCTGCTCACCCCGAGACTGCTAAAATCACCTGAATATGGCTTAATAGAGTTAAGAGAGTTATTAGGTTTCAGAGAATTATCTGGGTTCAAAAGACTTCCCGGTTTGAGAGAATTATTTGACTTCAAAGGGCTGTCAGGTTTCAGAGGAATATCTAGGTTCATAGGTTAGCTTCAAGCCTCGAGAATTATATCTGGGCTACAAGACTTGCCTCTGGTATTAGTATTAACTTCTAGCCTCAAAAGGGTTAGTCATTAATGGTGTACTCAGTGGAGGTCGCCATATTGAAGTCAGGGATCAAAGTCAAACAAGTCTACTTGCTAGCCAGTACTACTAAAATATATTTGATCATAGATGACGTTATCCTACAGTCCGTTTAATCAATAATAAAGATGCATAGTTTAAAAGAAATTCAAAAGTTTAATAAAATCATCAGGGATTTAGAAACGAGTGAATTTTGTATTTTAACTTTTTAAGGTACAATATATGAGGATTTTCATTGCAAACTAATCAAATCGCAGCAGAAGTAAAGCCTCTAGTGTGTTATTTGGAGCTATAATGACGTTACTACTTCATATAGTGCTTCATGTTTTAAATAAATGGTTAAACAAAGGATAAGCCGAATAACATTCATATAGATTTCTTATTACTGCTGGAGAGATTTCGAACAAAATACCCTTTTTGTTGAAATGATACTTAGTCAAAGTTTTAAAATTAATTCTTTTCTGACTGTTTTGGTAAATAAGCATACGGTGTTGTAATTCAGAAGCTACAAACTACAATTTGTCATAAACTGCATTAAGTTTATTTTTGTTGAAGCGCAAAGCTACACGATGGGCTATCTGTACTGTGACCTCAACAGGAATCGTGCTCCGAATTTCAATGTTATAAACCTTCAAGCTTACTTTTGAGCCACTGGGAAGCAACTACGTTAATAATATACAGGTATCCCTGTAAACTGGAGAATCGATAGTTAGAAATACATCGGTAAACACTAATATGAAAAGATCTGAAGCAACGGTTGTTTTGTGTTAACTGGAATGAGCTGCCATGTCGGATTCTCCTAGGATTCAGGTACAGCCATTCCTAATTTTGAGCTACTGACTAGAGGAGAGCCAGCCAGTCAAGAGTACCCACCGCCACATGGACTTTAGCCAGCTCTTTGCACCGAATCGAATGGTTGTTACTTCTATAACACACCTATAGTTGTAATGGTGGAGAATGATCAGAGACATCGAACCTCGAACCCTAGACCTTTGATTTCGGTTTTTTAGAGGAATTTCTTCAAAGAATATAACTTTCAGTTGAGCTCTACTGGTCTCCTAAATGTATTGCAGTGATTTAAAACGTTAATTTTATTAAAGTAAAGTAAACTCTGAGCAGTACTTCTAATACATAGTTTATCTCTATGTATATATGCTTTGTTTGTTTGAAGTTAAGTACAAAGCTACACAATGGGCTATCTGTGCTCTGCCCACCACGGGTATCGAAACCCGGTTTCTAGCGTTGTAAGTCCGCAGACATACTGCTGTGCCACTTGGGGGCTGTATATATGCACATTAAAGCAAAGTTGGAAATACTGAATTCCTTACTTAGCATAAAAGTTCACGCAACATGAGCATTCTTGTTAACGAGGAGAGTAACGGTATACAAAAAATTGTAAACTTTTTATTTTAACCAACGTTACGCCTTTGCGGCTTCTTCAGGAATACTACATACAACTGAAAGAAGGTGCAAACGCGAAACGTTGTATAAATAAAAAGTTCTTTTATAATTATCTGGAGTATAAAATAGTTAGAAAACTATTTTATCAAAATGTGAATTTATCTCCAGTATGCACTATAAATTTTGAAAGACAACGAAAATAGTAAACGCTAAAACAACATTCTGTACTTGCAAGTTTTTCATTGCTGCTTATAGGTGGCTGAGGAATTCTTTGCTGGAAAAAGTCTAAGTCGATAATGTTGACTTGATACAGAATATAACGCAACATACAAGATACGTGTGCTTAACAAACTCTATAACGTTGTCCATTATTGGAGGGCTTGAAGAAGTCTATAATGTTTGCATGGAATTATGACATTTAAGAAGTAAGATTGGTATAATTTATGGGCGTTACAAAAGAAGTATACACAAATGACTCAATTTGTATGTAAACTCAACTTATATATGTATATATACATATATAATATGACAGGGTATGCGCTAAAATGTGCTTCGAATTGTTGGATTGTCTTTCTGTGAAAATTAGCAGGCACTTGGCATTTTAAATATTGAATTCATTCTTCCCTTCAGAGATAATAAATTGAACGCTCATTTATTTTTTCAACGTTCCATAGAACGATATATTTAACAAACAAACAATGTAATTAGGACGCGTGTTGACATTTCAAACAAACAAACCATATATACATAGAGATAAACTATGTATTAGAAGTACTGCTCAGCGTTTACTTTACTTTAATAAAATTAACGTTTTAAATCACTGCAATACATTTAGTAGACCAGTAGAGCTCAACTGAAAGTTATATTCTTTGAAGAAATTCCTCTAAAAAACTGAACTCAAAGGTCTTGGGTTCGAGGTTCGATGTCTCTGATCATTCTCCACCATTACAACTATAGGTGTGTTATAGAAGTGACAACCATTCGATAACACTTGGGAAATGTTAACACGCGTCCTGTTTACATTTTGTATCTTCCCGATAGCAGTTAGGAAATGTCAACACGCGTCCTGTTTACATCGTACATCTTACCGATAGCAGTTATTAAATGTCAACAAGCGTCCTGTTTACATCGTACATCTTACCGATAGCAGTTATTAAATGTCAACACGCGTCCTGTTTACATCGTACATTTTACCGATAGCAGTTATTAAATGTCAACACGCGACCTGTTTACATTGTATATCTTACCGATAGCAGTTATTAAATGTCA
>NW_013668507.1:27053-36420 GCF_000517525.1 Limulus polyphemus | reverse complement strand
ATCTTACCGATAGCAGTTATTAAATGTCAACACGTGTCCTGTTTACATTGTAAATCTTACCTATAACACGCAATATAAGTTTGCAGAAATACAAGTTTGTTATCCCAAAAAGTGTGATAATCGCTTTAGCATGTGCAGAAAAAAGATCTGTAATTTAGCTAAGAAATCCAAACTTTTACATTATTGGTTAAGAGCTTATAACGGTAAATCCGAAGTTCACTTCATCGTAGTGGACACAGTGGAGATAGCATTGTTTAGCTTTACTCTTAAAAACAACCACACAACGAACAAGCAACTACATTATGATACTTATTTAACAATTACATTAGATTTTATAAGTTTGAGAAAACTTCTTACAAACTGTAGATTAGGTGTCATATTTTTTAACACATTTTAATTATCTTTTGTAAGTTAGTGAAAGTAACCGTAATCATTGCCTCATTAAAATACAATTTTCTTAGTATCATCTTAACAACAACAATAAAATAAACTTAACGAAAATGATAAGAACAAGTCATTCCTATGGAATATTTTAATAGTTTTTCACCAATAATGTATTGGTTGTGTCCTCAATTATTCAAAATTGTACCTTTTCAATTTCTTTTACCAACTTAAGCGTCCATATTTTTGGGTTAATGTAACACTTCACACGTTTATCAGATGATTTGTTTCAGCTACTTCAAACGTCTATCACATAAGTCGCTTTCGATCAACTCAATCTTCTATCCTATTGAATCATCTCAGGCGTTCGTTCCTGTGAATCATTGCAAACACTTTAAACTTCCATCATTTAAAGTCAGCCCCCTCCAGACCAATTACTTCCATGACTAGTCCTAAAAGCATATTACATTTCAGATTTTCACCACTAAAATTCATCGTTAGGTTTCATGATTTATTATTATTATTTGTTAGTATCAGAATAAGAATTTTAGTAACACTAACCTTTCTCGAAGGCGTATTTTCTCATCTTTTACAGCCTATATTATGACATAGTGAAAATAATCACAAACATCTTCAAGAATTATTACATGGTCAACAGGCTAGATTTGCTGTTCATATGACAATGTTTAGATGTAAGGTGTCACAACAGTTGAGGAGTTTTACTGATTTTCATTTGATTAATAAAAACATAAGCACCTTGATTTCATTCGAGGGCTATCTATGCTATCAGTCCTAATTTAGCAGTGATAGGCTATAGTAAAGACAGCTGGTCAACACCACCAATCGCCAACTCTTGGGTTACTATTTTACCAACTAATAGTGGGATTGATTGTCACATTATAACGCCTCTAAGATTGCAAAGTAGAGTGTGTTTGGTAACGTGGATTTGAACCAGCGATCCGCAGATTGTGAGTCGAGCGCCCAAACCACCAAACCATGCATAAATACCTTGGCTAATACAATATTTATTAAGCTTCTGAGAATTTCTATGAATCAATAAACCTAATATTTCTTATCAGTTATAAAGAAAAACATTCAAAGTTTTGGCTACACCTGCATGATAATAGCAAATCAATAATAATGAAACAGTTTTATCACAGTCCAATGCCATCCTAAGTTTCTTATTTGGATCTTAAGGGATCACAGTTTGAGGGCAAAATTTTGCCTAACCATGTCAAAGAAAAGCCCAAGGAAAAAACACATCCATGAAAAATGCATATGCCCCAATAAGGACAACACAGACATCATGCCCAAGTTTTATGCCTCTATCTGAGAAGCAGGTGTATTTTGCAGTATTATGTCTACCTGTCGTGTAGACCAAAGGTAAAGATATGTTGCCAATCTACTACATTGTTACACAAGTCACCGTGATGACCAGCGAGCAGTTGATAATTACACTAGCACTTATGCCCGCGGAAGCATGCTTCGTATGTAATAGTATTATCTCGGTATCAGCTTCCTCAAGACAGCTCAGCCATCCCGTCAGTACAGCATTTGAGTTTCTGATAGACATCATCCTGAAGTCACACGACACCTTGGTAGACATATCTCACGATACCCTCCGTCCAGACTTCAGGAGATCCAAGACTCCTTTTGTTTTCATCATGAAGGAGAGACTGTTGCAATTGTTTATTCATGATTTTGCGCGAGTGATTAGAAATTCATGAGTAGTGTTATAGAAAGTCGGGTGAAAAGGTTGGCTTCTGTCGTGCAAGATTTGAAGCGAAAGCTACAAACTATTTTAACAAGTTTATAATGACATTACAATATAACAGAATTTCTACCGTGTTGAGGTTTAACCCCAAGAGTGTTAATTCACTACTCACACTTGCTATGAAATAAGAAACACGTTACTCTATATTAATGCAATGTACCTGTTTTATATGTAAGCACTTATAGTAATTCAATTATCCACTCTGATGGTAATATCACATATTTACAATACATATAATATATGTTAAATCATTCTAGCTAATGTAATGTAAATCCCATTCTGAGTGTTTCCACAATATTGAGCATAATTTGGATAAAACTTTGTACGGAAAGCCATAATGTAAATCGCTAGAAAAGGTCAATGTTGTGAACTATATTCGTCTATAACCAAAGTGTCCGGAAAAACATTCAAGCTTGATAAGGAGTATGGTGGTGTATGAGACTCACCCCCGGGACTGTCTGCACGTGTTGTAAATAACTTTAACTGTTTAACATCAAACAAATGTTGGTGACTTCTCTGTTGTTTCAGCTACCTCATTTTTTCTTTTATTTAAGTACTTCAGTTCTTTTAATTATTTTCCATCTTTTTTTTTTTTTCGTATTTTGAGCCACTCAAGACATCTGTTAATACTTTCCAGTTCACTTCAGTCTCTTGTTGCTGGATCGCAAATTAATTTTAATATTCAATTCTCTCTTTTCGTACGTATGTCCTAATTAAGTATTGTGTGATTCATTACGAAGCTTCACATTATTCCAACTTATTTAAAGAGAAAAATATAGATGAATTGTAAAAATAACTAATTACATCAAAGACATTTTTACTTTTTGCTTGACAAGGAATATGTAGATAGTGTTTGTATTTGAAACCTCTTATTCCAAAACTGTACATTAATTTACCCTCTCTACCGGACTTTTCAAGATATACCTATAGCACATTACCTTGGAACATATATCGGTATAAGGGTTGCTAGTTTCTCAGAACGATTAAGGCTTACGCAGGTGTTCTGTTGAATATTTTCAGATATTATTTTGTTATAACCTGCACAGAACTACTCATTAAAATAATGTTCATAGAAAGAAAGTAGGACTTGTAGCGTTACTTACTAAGAAGGCTTAAATGTGGAAAGAAATGGCCTCACTTTTCCTGTACGTTCGTTTCTTTATTTGTAGATAAGTACAAAGCTACACAATGGGCTATCGAAACCTGGTTTTTAACATTATAAGTCCGCAGACTTACCGCTGTGCCACTGTGGGGGGCCTGTACGTTCGCATCACACATATATAAACTATTTCAAAGTCGTTTGAAATAAGTTTCACTGATATTTCTTTTTCCTAATAAAATATGTATTATCTTAAATAGAAAGTACTAATTCTAAATACTCGGATGAGTTTGACCTATAACAAAAGTTTTGGACAGAATAATATGTAAAATAATAAAAAAATAAGTTGAATATTTTTATTGAAAATTAAACAATCTGTTTCATTTGTATGAAAACTTTTGGGATTTTACTAAAGCCTTTTTTTAGTAGAGAGAAAATACTCAAGAATCATAATTTCCTGAATATTTGGGGGAAAATCTCAACTTGCAAAGAGCTGATGTTTTTTCAAAAAATGCTAAAATTACATTTTAGTAGCATTCATCCGAGACACACTTAAAAAAAACAACAACAAAAAAAAACTGCCTAGAAGAACTCTGCAAACCGTTATGGTTTCAAATAAAAAATATATTATATTACTAAGGTTAAAGTCTCCAAGCATTATTAGTGTCAAAGTGAGTTCCTCATCATCTAATCTGAGATTAAAGTACTTTTAACTAAAAATAAACTTTAGATAAAGGACGTCGTGGGTCACTTTTAGTACCGCTGGAAGCAGGACAGTGTAAGTATTGTTGCTGTTTAGACTTACATACGTACCTGGTAGAATGGTACTTAAGTCAAACCTCATTTCAGGCCTGATATAGCCTTGTGATAGGAATACTCGACTTGTGATCTGTGGGTTGCGGGATCGAATCCCGTTACCGAACATGTTTGCCATTTTGTCCGTGTGGGCATTATAATGTGGCGGTCAATCCCACTTTTCGTTTCTGAAAGAGTAGATCAAGAGTTGGCGGTGTGTGATGTTGACCACTGCCTTCCCCCTAGTTTGCTACGTCAAAATTAGAGACGGCTAGTTTAGATAGCCTTTCAAGTAGCTTTGCGCGAAATAAAAAACAACAACTAACAAACAAGTTAATTTTATTGCAAATTTATTATTTGCTTACTTTACTTTTCCTTCCTCTGTCTATCGTGAAGTATAGAGCGAAAACATAGGGACTTTTGGTGTGCTCTATCCAGAGCTTCTCTAAGGGGGATTTAAAAGACATCATAGATAACATCAAACATCATGGAATCACCCTTAGGTACACAGGGGATACAAGGCAAGGAGAAGACCAAGAAGGAGGTGGAATCAAGACATCATAGATAGCATCAAACACCATGAATCACCCTTAGATACACAACGGATACAAGGCAGGGGGAAGACCAAGAAGGAGATGGAGTCAAGACATCATAGATAACATTAATCACCAGACTCCAACCCATTCTTGGTCTTCCCCTTGCCTTGTATCCGTTGTGTATCTAAGGGTGATTCCATGGTGTTTGATGTTATCTATGATGTCATGACTCCACCTTCTTCTTGGTCTTCCCCTTGCCTTGTATCCGTTGTGTATCTAAGGGTGATTCCATGGTGTTTGATGTTATCTATGATGTCATGACTCCACCTTCTTCTTGGTCTTCCCCTTGCCTTGTACCCGTTGTGTATCTAAGGGTGATTTCATGGTGTTTGATGTTATTTATGATGTCTTGTCTTCACCTCCTTCTTGGTCTTCCCCTTGCCTTGTATCCGTTGTGTAAGGGTGATTCTATGGTGTTTGATGTTATCTATGATGTCTTGTCTCCACCTCCTTCTTGGTCTTCTCCTTGCCTTGTATCCGTTGTGTACCTAAGAGTGATTCCATGGTGTTTGATGCTATCTATGATGTCTGTACTCCAACCCATTCTTGGTCTTCCCCTTGCCTTGTATCCGTTGTGTATCTAAGGGTGATTCCATGGTGTTTGATGTTATCTATGATGTCATGACTCCACCTTCTTCTTGGTCTTCCCCTTGCCTTGTATCCGTTGTGTATCTAAGGGTGATTTCATGGTGTTTGATGTTATCTATGATGTTTTGACTCCACCTCCTTCTTGGTCTTCCCCTTGCCTTGTATCCGTTGTGTATCTAAGGGTGATTCCATGGTGTTTGATGTTATCTATGATGTCTTGCCTCTACCTCCTTCTTGGTCTTCTCCTTGCCTTGTATCCGTTGTGTACCTAAGAGTGATTCCATGGTGTTTGATGTTATCTATGATATCTTGCCTCCACCTCCTTCTTGGTCTTCCCCTTGCCTTGTATCCGTTGTGTATCTAAGGGTGATTCCATGGTGTTTGATGTTATCTATGATGTCTTGCCTCTACCTCCTTCTTGGTCCTCCCCTTGCCTTGTATCCGTTGTGTATCTAAGGGTGATTCCATGGTGTTTGATGTTATCTATGATGTCTTTCCTCCACCTCTTTCTTGGTCTTCCCCTTGCCTTGTATCCGTTGTGTTTTTGTATTGTCGTTCGTTGTGGCAATTTATTCAAAGACATCCTAGTAATGTGGCCAAACCGTTTTATTTGTTGATACTTAATATGTTCTAGGACTGGTCTTACTACCAATCATTGTCGGGTATCTTCGTTTCTGATTCTATCTCGGCGTGATACTCCAAGGGCTCGTGTCAGACACCTCATTTTCGTTGTAGTAGTGTTCTGTGTTGTTGTTAGTCCAGATGTGGTGGAGTTGTTAGTGTCCAGGTGTGGCATTGATAGCACAGTGTTGGCAGGAATATAGTTTTACGAGGTTAACTTTTGTGTTGATTGGGACATGTTTATGTTGCAGCAGTGGCGAAAGTTGTCCTAAATCTGAGTTGCCTTGCTGCATCTGATGTTTATTTCCTTGTCCATTTTACCATCTTCCATAAATATACTTCCCAAATACTTAAAATTTTTCTGTCTGTTTAATGTCAGTATTATTCATCTGAATTTTCATTTCTTCTCATGGTCTTCCAATAGAAATTACTTCCGTCTTCTCTGTATTTATTTCCATATTATATTCTTTCCATTTGATGTCCAGTCGATTCAGATGGTCCTGTAGTTTTCTATCTCTTTCGGGAATAAGGGCTTCATCGTCAGCAAAAAGGAGCTCATTGATGTCATCCTCTTCTGACGGATTGGCTTCTTGGCAGAAGTTGTCAATATAGGTGTTGAAGCGGGGTGGATATAGTACACATCCCTGTCGCACACCTGATGTTACTTTGAAGAGTTTGATGTCCCTGCTTTAGTTCTTACTGTGCTCATAGTTGTCATATATAGACTCTGACATACTCTTATTAGGTGTTCACTTACATCGTATTTCTGTAATATTTCCCATAGTTTGGATCGATCTACTCAGTCAAATTCCTTTTCTTGGTCGACAAAGTCTAATTTCAGGTTTTGGTCGTGTTCTATACTCTTTTCTGTCAGTTGTTTCAGAGTGAAGATAGCGTCTGTGCAGCTTCTGTTTGATCGAAACCTATCTGTGATTCTGAAAGCTGTTGCTCAATAATTGGTCGTAACCTCCTTTCAATAATCTTAGCGTATGCTTTTCCTGCATGACTTAGGAGTGATATTCCTCTGTATTTTGTGCAATATATTTTTCTACCCTTATTCTTCCATATGGGAACTATGATTGATCTCTGCTAACCTTCGTGCTGCTTCCCAGCTACTTGGAAAATCCTTCTTAGCCATCTTATACCTTGATAAGTTCTGAAGTCAAACCGTCTTCACCACCTGTTTTATTACTTGGAGCTGTTTTAAGTGCTTTTTCTACTTCTGATAGTAATAGGCATGGCTCAAGTGTTCTGTTCTCCTCCGCAATCTGTTGATTCATTTAGGTTGAGCAAATCATTAAAATAATCTCTCTATCTGTCGAGTACCATCAAGTATGGGTGTTTCATCTTTATGATTGATGATTTTAGTTGGGTTATAACCTGCTTTTCGATTCCACATTATTTTAACTTTTTTGTACAAAGTTCTGACTGCTGTTCTCCTCTCTGTCGCAAGATCTGCTCCAAATTGTTCCCATGACTTTTCTTTGGCTTTCTATATTTTTTTGTTGCTCTCTCTCATTGTATTCTGTAGTTGATATACTTTTCTTAAGTTTTATATTTTAGTCATGCTTGGAAGGCCTTTTTCTTTTGCCCTAGTTTCCCTTTCAGTTTTCCACAAATGTCCGAGGTATATTTCATAACTATATTTTTGAACCTATTCCATTCCTCTTGTAGTTTTCCTGTTGTTCCAGGAAGAGCATAATATTCTTCTTTGATTTTTTTTTCTTGAGTTGATCTTGGCTTTCTTTTTCTGCTAATGTTTTCGTGTTTATTTCTTTTTCTTTTATTATCATTCTTTTCTCTATTCCAGATTGTGTTGGGTCTTTCATGGTCAACATTACCATTTTATGATCTATATCTATAACAATGTTTGATATTGCTCTAGAATCACAAACTTGGATTCTATTAATTGTCCTTGTTAGTATGAAGTCAGTTTGGCTTCTCATTTTCAAGTTATTCCATTTATACCATGTATAAATCTGGGATTTTTTATACAAATTTATTGAAGGAATTAAATTCACGTTTAGAAACTACCGCAAACGAGTAAATTAGGTTATTGATATTTACCGAAAAAATAATATTTATAACTTTAATCAACTATGAGGACACAAACAACCTAAGTATTATTAACAAAATACTAAAAACATTCATTAACAGAAAAACAATCGTTTGATGTCATAACCTAACAGCTAAGATTAAGAATAAAATTATATTATTATAATGTTTCATTTTTCGGACTAGACGGGTCAAATGTGGCTGTAGGGATACTTGTTCGAAAACGTAAACGGGTACACTTTCTGCAAAATGAAACATTACTATGGATGTAAATATTTTAGTTCCTTTGAATTTTTAGAATTTTAATATGGTTTACAAAGGTTAAATGTAACTTGGCTATAACGGTTTTTTTTTCGTTCTTTATTACTGAAATTATGAATTTCAGTCTATTATCATTCGATTCACCGCCTAACACTGAGTCAGAGGCTGTTTTTTTTATTAATGGACAGTTCCAACACATCATATAAATATCTACAATTGCATTATATTTTCAAAACGTACTAACCTGTATATTAAAAAGTTTAGCTAGTTTAAATGGGTCAAATGTTTGTACACCCTGCAGTAGAATATAAATTCAAATAAAAGTGTCATTGCTTAAGTGAATGTGGTTATACATATTTATTGGTTTTAGAATTTCGTGTCAAGTTAATTATATTTAATTTTGGTTTCTGAAAGTTCTTGATTCGGATAAATTGTCCAAATTTAATTTTAAAACCATTCTTAATTCGATTAATAACGCTTCTCTTACTGTATAATTAGGATTTTAAGTTTTCTAGTTTAAGTACTTGTAATGTTAAATTTAATTTGTCTGATTAGATAAATAGAGATTTCGAAATAGATAGAGAGAGAGAGTGTTTGAGTTCAATAGTTTAATTAAATTAATGCAGGAAATGTTCGCCCAAAGGTTCTCAGAAAGGAATGCGTAACATTATATTCTAATTTCTTATAAAATCCATTGATATGATAATGCATTTTACAGCCGAATTACTACATATATCGATATAATAGTTTTTAAAAAAATGTGGTCTATTCTGACATACATTTTTAATGATAGTCTCAAACTGCAAAAACGAGTTTTTAATGATTTTTGTTTCTTGTTGTTGAAAGCTGGAGACGATAAAATCATAAATAATATTCAACGTTAAACTGGTACACAATTAAAAACATTTTATTTAGGCCTATCTATGTTTCGAAACATGTAGAGTCGTCAACTTTTTGTAGGCCATAGATAGGCCTAAATAAAATGTTTTTAACTGTGTACCAGTTTAACGTCGAATATTATTTATGATTTTAACTTTATACACAAGTGCCAAAATACTATAATTATAATTAGAGACGATATTTTAAAGTTAAACTTAATGTTTATAACTAGAATTAAAAATTCGCGATAAATCAACTAATAATAATTTATTCTAGGTTTTAGTTACTTTGTTTAAAGCGAAGCGTTTCATAATAGTG
>NW_013668507.1:20749-26216 GCF_000517525.1 Limulus polyphemus | reverse complement strand
CAACAATGTAATTGAACTGCAGACAGAGATAGAGACTGATAATTGAGTCGAGCACATGAGTCGTTCGTTGTGAATTATAGCGTATGTTATAGTTTTATTTAAGAAATAACTTGTATCGATAAAGTTTCTTCGGAAAGGATTTTTACGGAAAATTAACTAACGACCAGAGACGTAAGAATAGGTTATCTGTATTGAGCCAACCAGAAGGACTGAACCAGGAATTATAGTGTTATAAGCCCTATCCCTGAGCCACCAGGGGGCGGACAGATATGTATTTCCATTTGTTTCATAAGAATTATATTTCATAGCAAGCAAGAGCTAGAACCTTCCTGTTTGTGTCGAGACCTAATGTTTCTTCCTACCTGTGTCGAGTGAAGAAAATTAGCTCGCACCCAATGTCTCATGAACCAAATCAACGTCTTTTATTAAATATGAAACACGAACCAAATTAACGTCATATATTAAATATAAAACAGGAACGAAATCAAAGTCGTATGTTAAATATAAAATATACTCAACATATTCACAGAATGCCATTCGGTGATTTAAAAATTCATATAAATACAACAATGTTGAACTGCTGGTAGCTGAAAATCGGATATTTGATATAATTTTTAAGACAGCTGTTAAAACCCTAAAAGTTTAATAATAAGCAACTGATAAGGATTATCCTCAGAAGACTGGCTGAGACCGGAATATTTACATCCTCGGAGAATACTGGTGTCAGTAAGATGCAAGGTAAAATGAATAGCTAATTCGTGAAATACTTGACTTAGTTTAGATCACCAAAACAACATAAAATATAAAAGTTAAAAAACAAATGGAAAACATAGAAAACCACGCAAATGGGTTTTCTCTATTACTTCTGATGGTCTCAACACCTGATAAATCATTCACTAGTAATGACAAAAGTATTAGTAATCTCCAGAATACAAATAATACATTAGGTTATGTTTGAAATGGAAATATAACATAAAACTTTAAAGAGGTTTTATGGAAGTCTCAAGTATATGAGCAACTAACGGTTGGATGGGTTATTTTCATTTTAACCAACTTTACAATTTCAGGTATATCTTTATAGACATATATAGTTTCAAAGTTTGATGAATATTATCTTGCAAATCACGAACTATTTGTTTTTTTTCAGATAAAAAAATAACAAAAACACAGTTATTTCTGCCAACGTTTCGCCACAACGGTTTTACTCGGGATAAAGAAACTATGCTAGTTTAAACACGTACAAACTCATTAAATAGGCTAAAGTAATTACTTTGAATAATTATTATCTACGTGGCAGTGATACAGTGGGTCATGAAGCATAGAGAACACAGTAGTTGTAGGATGGCATTGTTGTAGTCAATAACTAGAGAATTCGTTTACACTAAATGTTATACAGTGAGACATATCTCATCACAGCTTCCCCCTCTCTCTGTGTATGTACATACATATATAAGGACGCACACAAAAAATACACACACATATATATACATGATTACATTATTGAATGTCATTACAGAAGTGCGCAAGTGCTACATACAAAAGTCCCAATCAATGTACATTATTGAATGTCACTGCAGAAGTACACAAGTGCAGCATACAAAAGTCACAATCAATGTACACTATTGAATGTCATTACAGGAGTGCACAAGTGCTACATACAAAAGTCACAAGCAGTGATTGTTTGTTGTTAAACACAAAGCTACATAGTGAGCTAGCTATCTGTGTTGTGTTGAACACGAGTATCGAAACTCAATTATTAGCGTTATAAGCCTTCAGACTTAACGCGGAGCCACCAAGGGGTCTCAACCAATGAGAAATTGCAGCCAAATAGTCAATTTTTAACTACTAGGCATTACTTCCAAAAACAGAAAATAAATCGTCATTGGTTATGTAATACACTAGTATTTATTGTTCGCTTTAAACAGAGCACTACACCTTGTTCTTATAACACGTATATCAGTGTATGGTTGCAAATATTGTTGCAGTTGTGCTATATTACTAGTTACAATTCAGCTACGTTTTTGTTTGCCATTTTTACCTTCGCAATTTCCATATAAGCCCATACAGCTCCAATAATGTTCAAATCAGGACTTTATGCAGGCAAAGCTATGTTGTCCTTTTCATCCCAGGTATCGTTTCTCCACATTTGTTGCTAGTTTGAGATCACCCGTTTTGTTAGAGGATGAACTCCTTCCCAACGGGTGTGGCTTGATCAAGGAATGATATGATGGATAAAAACATGCTTGTACCTATTAGCGTTCAATGTGATATAATTGTTGTGTATATTTCTAACACAATTGGTTGAGGTGCAGCCTACATTTGTATTGGTCTCCCAAATGTGTTTCACAATAAATATTGTATGGAGACTGTGATACTATTCTTAGCCGTTGAACAAACAATCGTTGATTGTCTCCTAACAATCTGAATATGGGTTAATTTGCAAAAAAAGCACCCTCTTCTTGCTATACTCATCTCATTGGTTGAAGTCTAACGCCAATTGCAGCCTTTTGATTTGCTTAATTTTTCCCAAGCAGTAGTTTTTAAGCAGCTACATACCATTGAAGCCACTTTGTACTAATGTATATCTTACTCTTTTGGAGGAAACATTCACACCTATATTTACATCTAGGTCATTGACAAGATCTCTACTGAAACGTCGTGTATCACGTATTTCTGCGTTACTTAGTATCACCTTTGAAGAGTTTGAGCTTTCTATGTCGACTGCTTCTATTATCAACATTACTGTTTCATATAACATTTTCGAAGTTTCCATACAGATCCTACTTAATCATCAACGTTCGGCTCAATCTGCCACAAAAAGTAGCCCTCACCAGCCAGAATGTTTGTCACGTATTTTTTATGTTATGGCAACGGTGAGTGCGTTCATCACACTACTGCCTCTACTTTTATATGTATTATGCAGGTATGACACTGTCTGATTGGTTGGATCACAACTAATGGCAGTGTAAATTATAACATGTAACTTTACTCTGATGCAAGTCATTTGCATGCAATTTTTGGAGAATAATTTGATAATATTTTATTTTGCGCCGATCTCATCCATATTTCCATAAGTATTTTCATTAGTGTACGCATACAACAATTTTGACGTGGGTAAAACTTACTTAACTTACATATCTCGTATAAAGCATATCTAATTACTTTCACCATAAGTGATTAAGGACTTGATGTGGTAATTTTTGTCCTTAAAGAGTCCTAATGTAAAAATAAAGTTTTCTTTTGTCTGAAGAACTAGGCCTCTCGGTGGCTCAGTGGCTAGTCTCTGGGCTTATGAACCTAAAAATGGGGTTTCGATATCTGCTGTGGGAAAAGCACACATAGCACATTGTGCAACTTTGTGCTTAAGAACAAACAAAAACTGGAGAAATAGCTCGTATTTTTTATTTATTCTGAATAACTTTCAGTCGACATTACAAATGTCTATAGTAACACCTGAAAAAAGTAGTACTTTTCACATAAAAACTTATAATCAGTGTAAATAGCACTTTGAAGTCACATTATGAAATATATTAAGTATCTTTCTTGTTGCACTTAGTTTAAACATATCTATATGGTAATAATGTAAAGTACATCCAGCAACATTTCTGCCATAGGTTGTGTAATCCAGTACTTTGAGGACATACTGTAAAGTAGTGTTAGGATAACGGAAGTCACGTGACGCTGGTGGCGTGCATGACGAGTTTCTCGAATGATTGCGGAAGTCCGAGTGTGTTCGAGATGCCCTCTTCGTTAGTATATATTCCTGGCAGAGAAAGCTAGCAGGGAGATAAATGAATAGAGAGCAGTAGTTACTTTGAGTTCCGTGTAATTTATGATTCTGTTAGTTTCGAGCTAGTGAGCCGTAAAATCTGTGTTTTGCACTCGTCGAGAGTGAAGTTATCGAGATTGTGAATTTATAGCGTGTATTATAAAAGTTGTTAAGTTGAAAGTGACGAGAAACGTACTGATTGTGGAACTACTGTGTACTAAATGTTTGTATCGAGGAAGAATAAACAGGTTTAATCAAGAAAGGACTTGTATCGTTGAAGATCCTCGGAAGGAGTGTCTACGGGAAAAAAACAAACAAGTAGATACGTAACAGTATATTAAGTATCTTTCTTGTCGTGCGTAGTGTAAACATATGTATATGGTAATAGTGTAAAGTATATCCAGCAACATTTCTGTCGTAGGTTGTGTAAGCCAGTACTTTGAGGCCATACTGTAAAGTATATTTACTATCTTTCTTGTATTTAGTGTAAACAGGCAGTATAATGTTCGTTGTATTCGTTGGTATGATAGTAATCCAATAATTGGTGGTAGATGGTGTTGACTAGCTGCCTTCCCTCAAGTCCTCCACTGCTAAATTAGGGATAGCTAACCAGGAGAGAAGATGGGCGCCACCAGGTAAAAATCTATTCGAGAAGCCCCGATGATGCATCAACACCTGAAGTGTTCCAACGGTTGAAAACGGCCTCGGGACTAAAAAATAATAAATAAGTATCAGTTTAGGCTTTTCAAAGGTGATAAATCATCTCAATTATAATAAAGCTGAAAAACGATCATTTCATAATAAGCATGAAACAAGGAAGGAATATTTTAAATAATATTACACTTGCCCCCAGTTTGTTTATGTTAATCAGACAGTAAGTTGTATGTCCGACGTTTGGAAGATGAAACATTTCTTATGGTATAAGGTTCATTTTTGGTATTTTCTTCAATCTTTAGGTTCGATCATCTATAACCAGTTCTGCTTATGAAGTACATTAATAACCCCACGATGGCAGCTTTCATGTATTATCAGGGTTAAAGAAATCGCGTGTTGCCATAATACGGCTGTTTTAACTGATGGAGTTAACAGTTAATCAGATATATGATTCAAGAAGAACTCGGCAGTTGATTGAAGGTATCACTTCTAAGTATGTTTCCAAATCAAATACCTCATTGTTGATACTATCCTTTGAAACTTCGTCAGCAAAGATCGCTACTATAGCTGGGAAAGCAACACCTTTTGTTCGTTCATGTTGTACCGGTAATTGATCACATGTAGCGGAACGATGGACTCATGCATACTGAGCAGAACTACAGCTCTCATTACTATTGTACACTAGTTTAATTTATATGACACAAGAATCAGCGAAGTGCTAATCATATCGGTCTTTAAATAAACAGTTCAGTATTGCATTAAATTTCATTAAATTCTGTTTTCAAAAATACTACAAATGTTTTTTTAGCTCGAAACAAAAAGATGTTTTGAACTCGATTCACGATTGCATGAAAAAAATAGTGTTTTAAACTCTTTTTGTGATGGCATGGAAAAAATATAAGGTGTTTTTAAACTCGTTTCATATTGGCATAGAAAAAATAAGATGTTTTGAACTCGATTCATGTTGGCATGGAAAAAATAAGGTGTTTTGAACTCGATTCATGTTGGCATGGAAAAAATAAGGTGTTTTGAACTCGATTCATG
>NW_013668507.1:0-20174 GCF_000517525.1 Limulus polyphemus | reverse complement strand
CGCTTTAAAATTTTTTTAACTATATCAGAAATATCTTACAATTCCCGGAAATGTTTTGCAATCTTATAAAATGTAAAAACTTCCACCTTAAAATGATTGTAGAGAAGGGCTTTTGTAACTATTATTAATTTTAAGCAAATATAAAAACGTGCTCTCACAGCTCTGATCAGTGCTGTGTCGGCAAAAGGTCGAAAGGGAAACCGCTTCGGGCCCGATCGACCTAGGTCTACATCTGCTCAGAAAGATAGGCTGCTTGGTTTTTTGTTGTTTTTTTATGTCGCTATCTAATATTACATTACGTTCTCTAGTTTTATATATGGAACAAAAACAAACGCAAATTGTAAAAACTTAAGTCTAACAAACAACCAAATTTAATTACTTCAAGAGCTCATGAACAATATTATATTTTTATGGTGAAGAGGATTTCCAATGAAAAATTAGTAAATTGCGAGAGCCGAATCTATGTATGAAATGTCTAACAGGCTCGTGGCAACAAAGATGGGTTACAGGCGTTCCATATTCTCCTACGCAAGTGTGTTCAAGTGAGAATCCACTAGCTAGAAATCGATAGCAGCTCTGTATACTTATGAAAACAGTCGATATCCGCTACATCCAAGCTGTTTGGAATGTACTTCTTGAGTGATCATCGAAACTAATTTCCTAACGACAACGAACAATGCAAGGGGAATATAATAAGCGCTTATTTTCAACTGAAATGTAAAGAAGCGAGAATCGAATGGAAGTACTGTAACATATGTTATAGAAAGCCAGAAAGTAACATATAGAAAGTGATATTAATACCATGTTCGTTTTTTTTTTGTTGTTGTTAATAAGCACTAATCTAAACAATGAGTAATTTGTGCAGTGCCCACCGCGGGTATCGAAACCTGGTTTTTGACGTTATAAGCCTTCAAGATATCAAATTTGTATTTCTCTGTTAACATATTTATGAGAATCCCTGACCATGACTAGTAGCCTAGTGATGAGCGTACTCGGGCTTCGAATCCAATGATTTAGAGTTCGTGTCCCTTTGCCGATAAAACGCGCTCTGTACTTTAAATGGGCTATAAGTACGACGGTTTAGTTTATTTTGATTTTTGCGCAAAGCTACTCGAGGGCTATCTGCACTAGCCGTCCATAATTTAGTAGTGATAAACTAGATGGAAGGCAACTAGTCAACACCACCCACCGCCAACTCTTGAGCTAGTTTTTCATCAACGAATAGTGAGATTGGCTGTTTCATGATAATGCTCCTACGGCTAAAAAGACGAGCATGTTCGGTGACGGAAATTCGAACCCGCGACCTGCAGATTACGAGTCGAGCGCCCTAACCACCAGATAATGCCAGGCAAAGTGTGACAGTCAAACCTGGATATTCGATCAGACAAAAGTAGCATAAGAGTATGCGATAGATACTGTTGACTAGCTCTTTATGTAGGTTCACATGAAAATATTGAAGAAAAAATAATCTGAATACCGCAAACCCTTTTGCACACGACTTTTAAAATTTGGAATATAAGTAATTTAACTCAGTATTCTGTTAGATTTTAATGTTGCTTGTTAAAAAACAAAAATAATAATGAAATAAATATATATACATTATTATCGTTGTTGGATTGTTCTCTTATGTAGTGATTTCGAATGTGCATAAAACAATTTTTGTGTATTTCCGGTCTGTTTGTATGTTACATCGTCGTGGCGAAACAATATTAAGGTAGGCCGTGAAACACACATAGCGAAAAGAACATACTGGACCACAAAAATTTTGTATTATGCGCTGTTTTCCACCATTTTTAACAGTCTATTACCAGCACGGAGATTTGTATGAAAGAGTTTACATTACACCAGCTACTTCACACTGTAGCCCCAGTGGCACAGCGGAATGTCTGCGGACTTACAACGCTAGAAACCGGGTTTCGATACCCGTGGTGAGCAGAGCACAGAGAGCCCATTTTGTAGCTTTGTGCTTAACTTCAAACAAAAATTCACACTGTTAGAAAACGGCGAAGTTTGCACATTTCAAGAGTGATTTTAACGTTTCTGGTTTACTTATAATTTGTATTATGCACGTTATCTTTATATTTTCTCCCACAATTTCTTAGAAGCGATTATAATTTCTAAATACCCAGACTAAGACTGCAAAGAAAAATAAAAGACTCTGTAATACCACTTAAAATTTGAAAACGCTAAAAACTTTTCCACAACATTTTTTTATACTTTTCTTAAGCGTCTCAAATACCACACACATCTTCTACAAAAAATTAGATTTATTCACCATAGCACCCAGTGTCACAGGAACACGTATCCATTCTATGTCAAAAAAAAAAAATAGATGAATGATAACGACGTTAAACTATTATTATCTAATTTAGTGGCATCTTGAAAACTACCTATGAAAAAACTTGATAATCAACTCTAACAATTATATATATATCTAGCTAATATACCGTTCTTACTTATAATAATTAAAATCTGTCAAAGAACAGTTGAAAACAACAACAGAAGAATGCACTAAAAACAAAATTAAAAAAAAAGACTGACCGTTTTGTTGCACTGATTCTCTTTGTATTTTTAACATTTGTGATACGGAAATAATATTATAGTTTATTATTAGGCGTTTTCCGGGAAAAAAGGGCATCTAAAAACTAAGAATGGCATTTCATTCGCTAAAACTCGTGGATCAGAAGACAAGCAGCATAGTTTTTGAAGTATATATACATTTGTTTCAGACATTCAGTGATGCTGAAAACCCGGCTACATTGATACTTCTGAATAATTACATCATTTTTAACACTGCGTCTGTTAAATATCTTACTGACAACAGTCTACAGACAGCGATGATTCAAGTACGAGACTAATGCTGCTAATTGATAGGATAAATCGTAGTTACACTTGTTGAAAAAGATAAACATTTAATTTGTTTCACCAACATGTATACACAGATATTAATGATTTTGTTTTGGTCGTGATGTGCTCATGGAATCGAAGTAAGAACGCTTCACTCACAAGTATATAGTTTCTATTGTAATTATGTTAGTAAATCCATTTCGTATTATACATATATATCGACAAGCAACGAGGTGTGGCCAATGCAATTATCATAATCAATCTCCTTCACGTCTTATTATATATGTAATCAACTGGATTTAATGTCTACTTGTTTATTTCTTTCTTGTATTTTAAAATTTGATCGATTTCTCTAACATTTTAAAACAATGTTTTATTAGGTTGATCTTATTCATATTTTGCATACTATTTCTGCTGTCGCCATTTTGAAAAAAATGGAAAATACTAAACCCTTCCATTCGTAAGTTGGTTTGTTTCGAAGTTAAGCACTAAGCTACACAATGGGCTATTTGTCCTCTGCCCACCACGGATATCGAAACCCGCTTTCTAGCGCTGTAAGTCCGCAGACATACCGCTGTGCCACTGGGGGGGGGCGTGAAATAAGCAAGAAAATGGACTGTAGTTTTCATGTGACGTTACAAGACTGACTTAAACAAACCCTTAAGATATTCTAATAAAGGAAAGAGAGAGAGAGGGGTAAAAAAAGTATTGTTTAAAACTGGAACTAAACTAGAAATACAAAGATGATATTTTAAAAGTCGAAAATAATCCTTTATTGTTGGAGTTTTGAAGTAAAGGAGCTTTACGTTTGGAGTACCGACTTTTTCCATTAGATTGGAATATATTTCCGATCCGGCCTTGGCATGTAGAAGAATGATATCTAAATGGTCCAATTTTCAGTAAACACTTAGAAAATTTACTTGTGGATCGATCCTCACACGTCTACATGCGAGATAGGTTCAAGGGTGGATGAGTGTCCTTGCTTGAAAGCAGTTTCAATATGAAATACCATTCAGTCGAATTACTGGAGGACCGGCACAAGACATATTGACATCATATTTACTGAGTCTACTTGTACTGTCTTTCCTTGTACTCCAGTTAAACTGAAACAAAATGGCGTAGAACAAAGGCAACCCTGTCTCTGTTACATATGTTCTAAGACAATAAGAAGAAGAGTTTTAAAAAATAGGAAACATCGAATTATTTTGGATTAAAGTAAACTTCAGATCAGCAGTGGCTAGACTATCACGAATCATTAACTGGTATTCATCGTCAGCTCCAGTGACGATGATCAATGAAATTATCAACATTAAAACGACCCTACCCTCTGTCAGAATGTACTGAGCAATATTAGTAGGTTTCCAGGCTTTATTGGAGTGTCATATTTTATTATGGGGTAGACGACACTTGATGGAGGATGGTACGTATTCCTTTGTGCAACAAGGACAAGTACTAATCTCGAGAATAACATCTTTAAACCGAAATGAATTTATAATTCTTAAGGTTTGTTTATGTAAACCACTAACCTAAGTTGGTGAGTGAAATTTGTTCGTCGAAAAACTCACTTTTTCATAACATATATTTCAAACATCGTGTTTTACGGAGCATCATACTATAAAACTTTAGGGGTAGTTACTTTGACATTTCACAGGTGGTAATATAATTTAAACTATTGTTAAATTCGTTATATTTCATAAACCTGTTTCTTAGATTAGTTCCTCATCTAACAAAGTATTTGTGATTCGCTTAGCACACTCTCCAAACTATAACCTCTTTCTTCTTTATTTCTCTTTGAATATTAATATTGCTTACACAACTATCTCGCTTAATATTAAATTACCTCTATTGCAGCATCAACATTTATTATAATAACGATTTATAAGCATAATGAAGTGATTTATTTTGGGGGAAACATACATGTTTCAACATATTGTAAATCGTTGTTTGTCATATTATGATTATTATTATATTAGCATAATATGCTTCCTTACTCTATAAACAATATCCATTGTTCACATTGTTTTCTTTAACACTGTACACTATGACCCTAAAAAGTATTATGAATTTTATGACATATTTTCCCGTCGATTACAAAATATTGCTCAACGCAATATATCATTATCCACTTTAACAAAATCAAAATTTCCTTCTTTGTTTAATTGTGTGCAACATAATAACGCCTTAGTAAAACAGGGAACAGCCTATGAAATGGGTGACCTAAACTTCAAAATACCGAAACAGTGTTTCTCTCGTTCTGAGGGTAACATGCATACAAACTTTTCTACATGTGGGGTAAACCTATTACAGACAAGAGAAAAAGATTCATGAAACTTCATTCAGCATTAGCTAAGTTCTACGAAACGAATGCTTTGACAAACGTTCAAATGTCGTTGACCTTTTCATTACCAACCCCCATTAGAAGCTCCTGAACTATAAACTATAAAGAAAATAGTTCACACTGTTATGTGAGCAATACTAACAATCATACTACTTCTCCCGCTCAATGATAAATGTGTGGAAATTGTTGTTTAGTGAGTCATTTTTAGATGATTGATGTAAGCCGAAAGACAATCGTTTGGTGCTTTGTTCTACTGTTCCGAGTTGACAAGGCTTCCCTTACAAAATTTAGACTCAAACATTTATTAATGATTTGGCAAGTAACAACCAGTTCGAATGAATTGCATACTCAAGGAACCTTAAATTGACTTAGCAGTTTTAATCTATTCTGTGCAATCCGACGAGATAGCTCTACGGTAGATTTCGTTTTGTTGTTTGTACAATTGTTCTAATTTAATATATATATATATATCCAATGAATAGGATACACGTAAAGTTTTTGCTTGACCAGTGAATAGGATATAAAGCTTTCTATTGATTAATAAATATGATGTAGATAAAGTTTTCGTCTGACCAATGAACAAGACATACAGCACCAATCTATTGTCTGTCTGCCAGAACTGAGAGCGAATTTGAATAATTTTACTTTCAACAAACACATGAAAGACAACCTTGTGGGCTAGCTTATGGATCAGCAGTGAGTCAATCCAATATTAATTAAATATTTCCCGTATTCACTGTTTTATGGTTAATCATTTCCCAGAAATAAGCTGAATGGCGACATTAGTGATGCTATACATTTGATGATGGAAATGAGTTGTTAATCCTTTATCATTAATCTGTTGGTTCTCAAGTCAGAAGAGGCATCACAGAGAAATTTCATTTGATTGAAACATCTCTAAATCAAATCTTATTGATTCGGTGTTTCAGGTTGAACCAAAATCCACACCTTCGTGATATCCTTTTTCGGACCATGGTATGCGGCAATTAACGATCCATTTATAAAATGCTCCTACAATCGCTTTCACGTGTGACCTTAATGACCTAATACTGATAGTAAGCCTTGAAGAAAGTTTAAAGTCATAAATACATTTACGTATTTATCACAGTAATGCATTTTTTGTAAACCTTCTTACACACTGAAGAATTGGTTAGTAAGAGAAGCCAGCGATTTAGGGAATACCATTGCCATAGATAACACCAATGTTTTAACAATGGCAGTTTTATCATGTTTACCATGTAATACCAATTTTTTGTTGACAAGAAGACTATAAACTTTAACGTAATACAATGTTCGTCTAAGGACTTAAATTAAAGTGATTATTTTATTTGAAGTTTTTATGTTATTGTTTAAAATTTTCATTTGGTTGTTTGTTATTACGTGCAAAGCTACATAATGAGTTACCTATGTGGTGCCCACTGCAAGGATCGAAACCAGTTTTTAACGCTAAAATTCCCAAGACTTACCGCTGAGCCACCGGGAAGGGGATTTTCTCGATAGGTAATTGTACAAATTTTACGTATTTCTCAGATTTTTAGTTAAAGGCGATTAAACAGTAATAGGACATTGCCTCAACGTTTTCATTACCATTAAACATTAAGTCAAAGTACGTCATTAGACATTACGTAGCATTAAGAGTATTTTCGCATCTTTCAATCTAAGAATGATATGCAGATTGTTACATTCCATTACGCACACTGCATGTATTCATTATTTCATAGTTATGTAATTCTGAAACGTCTCTGATGTTGAAATTCAACCTAAGCCCGTTTCTTTCTTGAGAACATTTAGGAAACAAAGTTTGATGTTTCAGTTATATCAATGAAAGCTCGGATATGATTTCCCAACGGCGCCATTAAGCAGAGGGGTTAATAGGGAGTATTTTGAGTTTCGATAGGTTGGTGAACATAAATTCTAAACCGTTACTTGTATATATGTACAGAGAGATGAGTACACTATATGTGACAACCACAGCTGATATAAAGTCTCGAAGGAATGGCATGTATCAGAACTATATTTGATGCTACTTGTTGTTTCATAGGTAGTGTAACGCCACCGAAAATTGATCGCTTTTGGGACCAGTTTGTAACAGCTCTTTCTCGCGCAAAATATACTGACAATCAGATCTTAAAGATGTGTTCAGATCGGGAACTTAGAATTTCCAAGGAAAGAATATCCCTTGTAAAGTGTGGTGTCTTGTAATGGGTGAAAATCCTCGGATAAAAAGGTCAATGGCAAATGCCGTCCACGTGCTCCAGCAACATAAGCGACATAATTACGAAGGAGCTCCGTTTAGAAAGGTGACACAAGCATCGCGCGTACACAAGTTGCTTCCACAATGTATTTGTTCAACTGTCCCATACCTCAACATGCTGGAGAATGAAACGGCTATTCATGCCATTCTATACAAAGACATACCGATAAAGTCACCGGATGCAGCACCTATGGATTTCTGTGCGATCGGATTACTGAAACAGCCGCTTGGAAACCGTGGACTTCGTACATTAGATGGCTTATGGAAAAATGCAAGGAGGAAACATGTGCTTTTGACATGACAGTGTAACGATGGAGCATTTTGTAATGGATACTTCTCTGCTGACCTATTGTCAACTATACGGTTGTCAGATAGATTACGACCAGATGTGATGACATGGCCTACAACGACATTGTGAGGCTCCAAAATCATTACAATATAGCGCACTCAGCCTCCGTATATATTTCATATAATTCAAAACTAATAGGTATAAGTTATTCAAGATTAGTGGGGCTTGAGCATAAAACTATGTCTTTACTTGGAATGATGAACTAGCGAGAAGTCTTTTAATCTCAAAAATACAAGCTGAAACGTTGATAAATAATACCGATAGATACTTGTAATAGGAAACATTATAGCTCATTGGACGAACAAAGTCACAGAGAGAAACAAGTAATAAGAGACGTGGTGGGTATTGGCAAACAAAGCTATGGAGAGATTAGTAATATTGAATATTATAGCTTAGACTATATAACTAATCGCATAGAGAATCTTGTGATATAAAGCGTGTTGGTTAAAATTTGATAATTAAATTCGTGGATAGATTTATAACATGAAACATTATTTATTACATTGGTTACACTTAACCAATGACAGACTTATATTATGAAACATGCCATTTTTTTTTGTTTAATTATGCACAAAGCTACACAAGGGATATCTGTGTTCTGCCCACCACGAGTATCGAAACCCGGTTTCTAGCGTTGTAAGTCCGCAGACATACCGCTGTGCTACTGGGGGGGGGGGGACTGCCATATTTAAACGAATAATTAAACCAATGGAGAGGCTAGTGCCATAAAATAATCAGGCTTCTATTGGTTAAATAAATATTCAGAGTGACTTATAATATGAGACAATTTTAGTTTACACTGGATAGCTAAACCTATTCAGAGACTTTTATCAAGAAACGCTCTAATTTATATTGAATAACTAAATACATGGAGGTATTAGTAGTATGAAAGGTTCATTGAATAACTAAACCAACACTGATATTATTACTGTAACATATTCTAGCCAACTTTGGATTAATAAACCCATGGATAGAATATTAGGTGTACTAGAATACATTGGGTAGTTAATCCATCAGAGAAATTTGCGATTTATTCTTGATTTGTTTTTATGATTAAACCCGTAAAAAGATATAAAACATGTTTACTTTCATTAAGTAACAAATCTATAAAGAGACAAATAATACGAAGCATACTAACTTTGACTAAATAATTAAACCCATGAAGTGAAAGAAATGTGAAACATGCTTGCTTTTAATAAGTAACTAAATCTATAAGGAAACGAATAATATGAAACATGTAGGCTTTCGTTAAGTAACTAATACCAAAAAAGAGACATGAAGTATGAAACATGCCACCTTTCGTTAAATAATTAAATCGATAAAGAGATATGAAATATGAAACATGCTACCTTTCGCTAAATGACTAAACCCATAAAGAGACATGAAGTATGAAACACGCTACCTTTCGCTAAATGACTAAACCCATAAAGAGACATGAAATATGAAACATGCTACCTTTCGCTAAATGACTAAACCCATAAAGAGACATGAAATATGAAACATGCTACCTTTCGCTAAATGACTAAACCCATAAAGATGCATGAAATATGAAATATGCTACCTTTTGTTAAATAACTAAACCCCTATAGATGCGTGAAATATGAAACATGCTACCTTTCATTAAATAACTAAGCCCATAAAGAGATATGAAATATGAAACATGCTAGTTATCTTTAAATATAGAGAGGTCAGCAATAAGAAATATTCTAGTTTATTACATATCTAAGAAAAATAGGGATATCATCAACATGAAACATTCTTCTTCATGATGGAGGACTAAACCCATAGATACTGGTAATATGAAACATTCTTCTTTATGATGGAGGACTAAACCCATAGATACTGGTAATATGAAACATTCTTCTTTATGATGGAGGACTAAACCCATAGATACTGGTGATATGAAACATTCTTGCTTACATTGGAGAGTTAATCGATTAGAAAAATTGCTAATATGAAAGACTAGCTTTATTGGATAATTCAACTCTCAAAGATACTTGTATTATGGAAACATTGAGGTTACATCGCGTGACTAAATTCATGAGTATATAGTAATATAAAAACCCTAGCTTAAATTGGATAACTAAACCCAACGAGAGACTTGTAGTAGTAAGCATACACTGATAGATTAGTAAAATTAAACTTTCATGTCTACTTTGGATGACCAAAGCCGCAAAGAGCTTTGTAATATGAAACACAATAGCTAACATCTCAAGTGGAGACCGGCTGAACTTTCAGAAAGCAAAAGAGTGTTTATTTACTGATGTTACCAATGGCCTTCTGGCAACGTATCCTGTCCTATTGATTCAAAATATTATGTTTTTTCTAGTTACATTATACGGTACTTAATTTTTCATCAGTCTCATTCCCTCAATGAAGACCTTACCTGACTCCAGTTTTTACCTTAATAATGCAGAGGGGATCTTATCTATATTATGCCACATTTGATATAGGGTTTCTTTGATGAGCTTATCAGATTCTTTGTTAAGCTTTACCCCTATGTGGCCTGGCACATGAATCTGGGTGATAGTCTTACCATTAACTTAATTTGCCTTCTGATATCTATCTGTGACTAACCATTCTGAATTTTACGCAGCATTGTCTGCAAGTCACTCGCAAGTAATGTGTTGGTGGCACTGTTTATTCGCGGTTCATTGCTTTCAGCAACACAATCGAGAGCTTGAATTATAGCTTCCAGCTCCATCCTTGTGCAGAATGTTGTTGCTCCGCGAGATAATAAATGATCATCCGGCTCTTTCGCTAAATGTAGTGTACGAACCATCTGTGGCTATTATAACAAGTGATTATACATCATGGTCTTTAAATAGGTACTGAAAGATAATGTCTGGACTGATTTCCATCTATCCAAACGCCGCCATATGGGGTGTTTGAGAGCAGGCGAAGACCAGATATCTCAGTGGTGGCTGTATTACACCTGTTCACTGATGTCTGTCTTCTGTGGTGCCTTTTAGGCAATCCCTTGTTTGATTGTTGTCTATGGAGTTGAAATATCCTAACTGAAAAGTTCAGTTGCTCGATGAAGGAATAAATGGCTTTTGCACTTCAAAGCCTTTGTGAAGATTTTTGCTTGTAAGTGCTCTTGGTGCTTTGTAATGCTGATGAAGCTTGTGAGATGTAATTGGAATTGGATGGGGGTGACTGAAAGGCATCCCAGGACCATTTATGAAAAAAAGGGTTTGACATCATTTCAATCTTATCTAGCCGTGTAGCACTCGTACTGATCATCGGTAGTACATAATCCAGAATGGAGTTGATTAAACTTTGGTAGAACATAAACAGATGACATTCTCCAGCTCTAATTCCTGCTGCAACTTTTAGTGATTTGATATCTTTAATAGCTCTGGATATCTTGATGTTAATGAAGCTGGTGAAGTTGTTTGTAAAAGGTTATCCCTAGTACTTCAGTGTTTTTTTTTCAGAAATAGCAGTGGCACAAAGGATAGTGACGTTTCTTCTTATTAGTTGTTAACTGCGAAGGACATGGCTGTTGCTTCAGGATAGGTAAATAATTCCTGTGTCGTTGCATATCTGCTCGCCATGCTGAGAGTTATTTGTATCTTACTTTCGATTTCAGCTTTGTTAGAGTCTCTGCTGAACATCAGAATGTCGTCAGCACACTGCATCAGGTTCGACTCTCAAGATACTTCTGAAATACTTGAACTTCTATTGGTTTATTTTGCCCATAGAGAGAATATGATACGAAACATGTAGCTTACCTTGCATAATTAAACCCAAAGAGTTTATTTGCTTCTTGCGTTTCACGCAAATCTACTTGAGGGCTGCCTGCGCTAACTGTCCATAACTTAGAGTGATAGACTAGAGAGAGAGGTAGCTAGCAGACACCATCCACCGCCAACTTTTCGGCTACTCTAAACGAACAGTGGTATTAATATTGACCATCACATTATAACGTCGCCACAGCGTAAAGGGCGAGCATATTCGATAATGGGATTCGATCCTGCGACTCGTGGGTTGGGAGTCGAGCGCCCTAACCACCAGGTTATGCAAGGCCACACCTATGGAAAGATTATTATAGTAATATGAATCGTGTATGTTTACAGTGGCTAACTAAGTCCGTTGCGAGATCAGTAGTATGAAAGACTGTAGTCTACGTTGAATAACTAAAGCAATGAATATATTAGTAATAATAAAACATTATAGCTTTCGTTAGATGACTAGACGCGTGGAGGGTCTTGTAACATGAACTATTTTAGGTTACGCTGAACAATTGGATGCATAATATGAAATATCGCAACTCACTTTGTGTAACAATATAAAACAATGAAAAGAGTTGTAATGTTAAACATGCTAACTTACACCGGATAACGAAATCCGTAAAATAACATGTACTATAATTAAACGCTTTTGGCTAACAATAAGTTTATAAAATAATTTTAAATATGATTCGTTTTGTTGATTTGTAATTAAGCAAAAAGCTTCAATGGGCTATTTGTCCTCTGCCCACCACGGGTATCGAAACCCGGTTTCTAGCGTTGTAAGTCCGCAGACATACCGCTGTGCCACTGGGGGGTCGTTTTGTTTGTAAGTTATTAACATTTTATTAACATCCGAAGATTTCTCAAAAAGAATCGGATATCATAATTTCTATAAATTCTAAAGATTTAAACTCTAAATTGCATTTTACTGAGATTTATGGCTTCTCAGTCAATATAATCTGATTTTATATAATTGTACAAATAAAAATTTGCTTTAGATGAGTCATTTTTGAACCTTCTGAAATTACGTGTGTAACAAGCGGAATGAGACGTTACAATGCCGTTTAGGAAACAAGACGTGGCTAAGTTGAGTTAATCAGTCATAGTATTTCATCCTCTTTTTGCTTAATCCCGAACACTTACGAATTTTTTACACTCGTCGCTAGATGACGTAGTTGTAGGTTGATTTTGTCATATGGCTGTCAATCGTTTTTAAATATATGATGAAATTACAGCCTCATTTTATCTTGTGTTTCTTATTGGCAAATATAAAACTACTAAAATTTCAGTTAATAGTGTGACACAAAGAATGTCATTATGGATATTCTAAGTTTTTCTAAGGCTTCATCACTAAAAGAAGGTAGTTAGACATCAAATAAAGTCGGTTCATTGAGATTCCTGCAACGAGTTTAAATAAAGTTATTATAATCCTTCATTATAACCAAGTTACGTGACTTTGCTCGAAGTCAAACTCACACTGGTCATATATGTTCATCTCTAGTTCGTCTTTTGATCTTCAACTCCGAACTTGGGAACGGTTGTAAGCCAAAGATAAATCAAAACCGCTCCAGGTCGTCAAGGCTATGTCACATTAAGTGTTCCCAAGGCATTTGTAACTCTCACTGTGATAATCACTAGCTATAGAGACTATTGATGTAAGGTTCAATAGCTATGGAGACTATAAGTATAGAATTCACTAGTTATAGTGTCTATAAGTGTAAGTTTCAATAGCTATAGAGACTATTGATGCAAGGTTCAATAGCTATAGAGACTATAAGTATAGAATTCACTAGTTATAGTGTCTATAAGTGTAAGTTTCAATAGCTATAGAGACTATTGATGTAAGGTTCAATAGCTATAGAGACTATAAGTATAGAATTCACTAGTTATAGTGTCTATAAGTGTAAGTTTCAATAGCTATAGAGACTATTGATGTAAGGTTCAATAGCTATAGAGACTATAAGTATAGAATTCACTAGTTATAGTGTCTATAAGTGTAAGTGTCAATAGCTATAGAGACTATTGATGTAAGGTTCAATAGCTACAGAGACTATAAGTATAGAATTCACTAGTTATAGTGTCTATAAGTGTAAGTGTCAATAGCTATAGAGACTATTGATGTAAGGTTCAATAACTATAGAGTGTAGAGTTCACAAGTTATAGTGTCTATAAGTGTAAGTTTGAATAGCTGTAGTGACTACAAATATAAGGTTCAATAGCTATTAATGATAAGTGTACGGTTCGCTAGCTACAGTGCCTATAAGTGTAAGGTTCAATAGCTATAATGATAAGTGTAAGGTCCAATAGCTATAATGATAAGTGTAAGGTTCGCTAGCTATAGTGACTATAAGTGTACGGTTCAATAGCTATAGTGACTATAAGTGTAAGGTTCAATAGCTATAGTGACTATAATGGTAAGGTTCAATAGCTATAGTGACTATAAGTGAAGGTTCACTAGCTATAATGACTATAATGGTATGGTTCAATAGCTATCTTGACTTTAATGGTAAGGTTCAATAGCTATAGTGACTATAATGGTAAAATTCAATAGCTATCGTGACTATAAGGGTAAGTTTCAATAGCTATAGTGACTATAATGGTAAGGTTTAATAGCTATCGTGACTATAAGTGTAAGGTTCAATAGCTATAGTGACTATAAGTGTAATGTTCAATAACTATAGTGACTATAAGTGTGAGGATCAAAAGATACAGTGAATATAATTGTAAGGTTCAATAGCTATTAATGATAGGTGTAAGGTTCACTAGCTATAGTGATTATTAGTGTAAGGTTCAATAGCTATAGTGACTATAAGTAAAGGTTCACCAGCTATCGTGACTATAAGGGTAAGTTTCAATAGCTATAGTGACTATAATGGTAAGGTTCAATAGCTATCGTGACTATAAGTGTAAGGTTCAAGAGCTATAGTGACTATAAGTGTAAGATTTAATAACTATAGTGACTATAAGTGTGAGGATCAAAAGATACAGTGAATATAATTGTAAGGTTCAATAGCTATTAATGATAAGTGTAAGGTTCACTAGCTATAGTGATTATTAGTGTAAGGTTCAATAGCTATAGTGACTATAAGTAAAGGTTCACTAGCTATAGTCACTATAAGTATAAGGTTCAATAGCTATAGTGACTATAAGTGTAATGTTCAATAACTATAGTGACTATAAGTGTAAGGTTCGCTAGCTATAGTGATAAGTGTAAGGTTCAATAGCTATGGGGACTATAAGTGTAAGGTTCGATAGCTATCGTGACTATAAGTATAAATTTCAATAGCTATAATGATAAGTGTAAGGTTCACTAGCTACCGTGACTATAAGTGTAAGGTTCAATACTTATTGTGACTACAAATATGAGGTTCACTAGCTACCGTGACTATAAGGGTAAGGTTCAATAGCTATAGTGATTATAAGTGTAAGGTTCATTAGCTATAATGACTACAAATATAAGGTTCTATAGCTATAGTGATTATAAGTGTAAGGTTCAATAGCTATTAATGATAAGTATAAGGTTCACTAGCTATAGTGACTATAAGTGTAAGGTTCAGTAGCTGTAGTGATTATAAGTGTAAGGTTTAATAGCTATATTGACTATAAGTGTAAGGTTTACTAGCTTGAGTGATAAGTGTGAGGCTTACTAACTTGAGTGATACGTATAAGGTTCGCTCGCTATTGTGACTATAAGTATATAGTTCAAATAGCTATTTATGATAAGTGTAAGGTTCTCTAGCTGTCGTGACTATAAAGGTAAGGTTCAATAAAGGTTATAGTGACGAGTATAGCGCGAGTGTTAAAGTTAGTTACTTTTAGAAGCAATAGTTTATTGCAAGTTTATTTACGTAAATTTTGACGAATCATACGTTATGTGTTTCGATAGTTATGAATTGGTGGTTGTTATATTATTGCATCATATTACTAGAATTTTTCTTGTTGTTTTAATTTAGTATTATTTCATCATACTATCTAGTAGTGTGTGGAACGTTTTAGACATCTATCAGGGTATGAATACGTATTGAAAATGTAGCTCGAAAGCTAGATCTGGACTGTGTGATTGTGAGTTTAGCCATAAAGAGTGTATATTGGCGATTCCTATAATGAAATCATAACAGGTTGTATTGTAATAACAGTGTATAGAAGAAATAATTTGTTTTGTCAGTTGTGTTCTAAAGTAACTGAACCAGCTTATGTGGACTTTGACAAAAAAAGAGACAATAGTTTTAAGCTCTGGATACAACTGTGGTAACCAACAGTGTAACGAACATTTGTACGTACATTTGACTTGTTTTAATATATATCATTTTAAAACAAGTGGACTGTGTGATGTTTGCTTATTGTTGAAATTTATCGCCAACAAGTTACCAACACCTAATGTAAATAATCTAGCCCATGCATAAAAACTGACATCTCACCAGATGAGTAGATCAACTCGGGTGCGTAGAACAATCTGGTAATTAGTGAGTAAATTCACTAAGGATTAAGCCGACTACCAAAGTTTAATGTGAATGAGTACTAATATTAAGTTTAAAACCTTGTCAACAAGGTACAAATTAGTAAAAGACAAGTATTAGGACAATACAGTTACACTCACACACACATATATTTACTAGAAGTTTCTCAATTTTCTTGTAATAGCTATCCATAGTTGTTTATTATTGATGTACCCTACATAATAATATACTACGTTGTTTATTATTGAAGTAACCTACATAATAATATACTACGTTGTTTATTATTGAAGTAATTTACACAGTGATGCATAATTTCTTATTGTGTTAGCCTAGTCTACAAAGCAATGTACCACATATCTTATTTGTGTTAATATACCAGTAATAAAATTTGTAATAATATACCAGTTGTTTATTATTGGTGTTATTGGTGCAGCCTATATAACGATCTTCCAAGTGGGTTATTACTGGTGTGGTCTTTATTAGTGCAAAAATTGTTTATTACTGGAGTAGCCTACATCATGATATTCAGCGTTGTTTATTACTGATACAGCGTATAATCCCTCTATATATCGATGTACCACGCTGTTTATTAGTTCAAAATTAGAAACGGCTGTCCCGATAGCCCTGGAGTAGCTTTGCGCGAAATTCTACAAACACAAAAAAAATTATTGAGTAGTCTATGTAATTATATACCACATTGTTCATTATTGAAGTAATGTACATAATGGCACACCGCATTCTTTATTATTGGCATAGCTTGAATAATAATGTAAGTCTCTTGTGGACCATAATATGCAGTTGAAATACATTTGTCAATTCAAAAAAAAAATGCCACCTTATTCATCATTGGTATGTGGTGCACTATTATTTTGTATATGGGTTATTACTGGTGTAGTCTACGTAATGATGTATCGCGTTGTTTATTATTGGTGTAAGTTATATAATGATGTAACCATGTGGTTTATTAGTGGTATAGCTTAGATAATGATTTAATCAACTAGTTTGTTACTTCTTTTAAACCGAATATCATATGATACATTTTTCACTGTATGTTATAATATTTCACTATTTTAGGTGTAATGTTTAGTTTTAACTCCACTTCTTCCACCTATATATATATATATATATATTATTTAACTTTATCGGAATAATTACTAAGCAACTCCCTTAGTTTTCGGACTATGACGTCCAATGATGCTACAGAAACCGAAGAAAGCTGACACGCGCTGTCGCCCTCTCTTTTTTCCCGCGAGCTGCAGCAGCTTTCCACCAATTTAGGTCACATGGCTCAGCTGGCTGGAATGACTGAGGACTAAAGGCGATCACGGCAGCGCGTGCGTCAGTCGATGTCGCGAATGTAGCCTAGCCAAGTGTGTTATACCACTATTTGTCTGGAGGTGATTTCAGAACAAACATCCGCTCGAAGCAGCGTTGACATTTGGACCGTGGTTTCTGCTTTTTCGTACGAATTGGTGTGAATGTATTGAGATATGTAGTGTAAGCCATGAGAGGAGTCTAATAGTTGATGTAAGATGTAGAGAAAAAAGGAAAGTTCAGGTCAGTTTATCGGTGGACTGTAAAACATCTCGCCGACCTAGTAGACCTTGCAGTACGTTGGAGTGACTGTGTTTCTAAATCACGCGTGTTTTCTGTTTGTTGTTTTTACTGTGACACTGAGATGTATTTTATTTTCCTCACCAGCTGTTCACTCCTTTTGGATTTCTATATTGGATCCAACACCTACAACCGCATCACGCCTTGCACGCTACTGTAATGATCATCTAATTCGGATCTTGTGAACCGGAAGAACCTCCGGTAAGATTTTTCCCGCTCTAATTATAAGACTTCTCTGTATTATTATAATAAAATTATTATTATGTTCATGTCTTTATTTTTCTTCCTGTTTACTCTATTCGTGGCGGTATTATATATAAGTATATATATTAGCAGTGATAACTGCAATTATCGATTTCATCCAATAGTATTGAGTCAAATGTTTTATTGCCAGTTGTGACAAAGTGTATTTAAGATAAGTGCCTGAAAATTGCTTGAAAAACGTCACGTGCAAGCTTCACTATTCCTGCAGAATCGTAACTCTATAAATTCTACCATTCCGATGAAACTTATAATTTTAACTCAATTTTTTTCCCTCTCATGTAATGCGGAAGACAATTTCAATATTGCGCTGGGATTGAAAAAAATTGGTTTTATATAATGTAATAATTTGTCTGTGTATTTCAAAGATTCCATTAGCATTGTATATATTTATAAGTGTGTGGTTATTGGAAATTGGAAAGAAAACCCATAACCCGAGTGCTTTCGAACTTTCCTACATTAGGGGTAAACAACAAATGAAGAAAAGTACTCAGTTGATTGAGCTTCTTTTCCGATGTTAACGTCTTTTTATTGATCCTGTGTGCTTTGAAATATTATGAATGTTTATTGGGATTGTACGTTTAACATCCCATGTTTATTGGAATTGTTCGTTGAACATACTGTGTTTATTGGAATTTTTCGTTTAACATCCAGTATTTCGTACTCATGACCGCTTCAAAACTGTTTGAAGGTGTGATCAGAACAAATCAGGTGTTCTTTATTACACGAAATATCCTTCACACAAATTAACTGCTAATTCGAGGGTCATAGGTCGCAAGAAGTTTCCTCGAGATCAGGAGCCGTTAGTCGGTGCCCTCAACGAAAACTCTGATATAATAATGATACTTATTTAAACTAAGAAGTGGTATTATTTGGTCATTACAATCAAAAATTAGTTTCGAAACCGAAAGAGAGAAAAAAATTACTTATAATACACGTTCGTTGTTATAAGTTTCTGGGTTAGTTTCCTTTTAAGATTTGTATGTTAAAACTTCTGTGTGGCTGTTGTTTTATGAATTTGTTGTAACGTTAAACGTAAGCATCATGTTAGTCTTCGTAAGAAACGTTGTAATATATCATTTCCAGGTTACAGTTGCAGCCCGTCTACAAACTGTTATAAAATAAATTTTGAAAATCTGATGACCTGTTAAAAATAAATCCTTATAGCACTATACGAGTGGCATAGTCAAATTCGACTATTCGATAAGACAAGACTAGCCTGATAGTAAGCAGTCGGTGCTGTTGACTAGCTGCATTCTCTCTAGCCTACCTTTTCACAATTAGAAAGTATTCTGTGAACAACATGTTGGTACATACATCACTATACTGTGGACAACATGTTGGTACTTGTATCTGCATGTTGTTGACATATATCAGTATCGTAGAGCACATGTTGGTACATACAAGAGCATGTTGTGGAACACATTTTGATACATATATATATGTATGTTGTTAGTGTGCACACGTTGATACATATATGTTAGTATGTTGTGGTGCATTTATTGGTACATATGTTTTAGTATGTTGTGAAGCGCATGTTGGTACATGTATATCAGTTTCGTGTGGAATATTTGTTGGTACGTAAATATAAGTATGTTGTGAAGCATATGTTGGCAAATATATATATTAATACGTTATGTACCATATATTTGTAAATAAGTATAAGTATGTTATGCAGCACATTTTGGTAAATATATATCAGTATATTGTGGAACATATGTTAGAACATCAATCTAATTATGGTATGGAACACATGTTGCTACATATAGATCAGTATGTAGTGGAGCACGTGTTGGTACATATATATCAGTATGTTGTGGAGTACATGTTGGTACATATATATAAGTATGTTGTGGAGTACATGTTGGTACATATATATCAGTATGTTGTGGAGTACATGTTGGTACATATATATCAGTATGTTGTGGAGTACATGTTGGTACATATATATCGGTATATTGTAAAGTACATGTTGCTACATATATATCAGTATGTTGTGGAGTACATTTTGCTACATATATATCAGTATGTTGTGGAGTACATGTTGGTACATATATATCAGTATGTTGTGGAGTACATGTTGGTACATATATATCAGTATGTTGTGGAGTACATGTTGGTACATATATATCAGTATGTTGTGGAGTACATGTTGCTACATATATATAAGTATGTAGTGCAGTACGTGTTGGTACATATATATCAGTATGTTGTGGAGTACATGTTGGTACATATATATCAGTATGTTGTGGAGTACATGTTGGTACATATATATCAGTATGTTGTGGAGTACATGTTGGTACATATATATCAGTAT
>NW_013668506.1:125295-156274 GCF_000517525.1 Limulus polyphemus | reverse complement strand
TATATATATATATATATATATAATATAATTTAGTTTAACTGGTCACTCCTACATGGCCAGTTTTTAAAGTGTAATGTCTCCAGTGTTGTCTTTTTCTAATCACGTAATTATTTTAATGAGGTGTCTCCTAGAGACAGCTGGTTCTTGACAAGGCCTGCAAGCTACCGGTCACGGGATCGAAACCAGTCGCCCAAACATGCTCACGCTTTCGGTCATGATGGCGTTATAATGTGACGGTCTATTCATTGGTAAAGAGTAGCCTCCCCTTTAGTCTATCAAACACGAAAATATGAATGTATTTGTTCATACAGGTTGTTGTTTTGAGAATTATTGTTACGGTTCCTATTGTCTCAGTATAATATTATTTAACTTCACATAAAGTTATAAAGATGGTAGATCTCTGCCAATCTAATCTTGATGACGTAATGTAAAACCTGGTCCTCTGTTAACGTGATTTTGGTGACGTAATGTAACGTCAATGTGGTCTTGGCCAGGTTTTACATTACATCACCAAGATCACGTTGACAGAGGACCAGGTTTGACATTACATCACCAAGATTAGGTTGACAGAGGATCAGGTTCTACATCACATAATCAAGATCACGTTGACAGAGGACCAGGTTTTACATTACATCACCAAGATTTAGGTTGACAGAGGATCAGGTTCTACATCACATAATGTGTTGAAGGCTCGTGCCAGAAATAATCACAAACCACCAAAAGTAACGTGTTGAAGGCCAAACAAAATATCTACATACAATAATATTATCTTTAATTCAAGGACAAGCGAAACAAAGTATCACTAAAATGTGCGAAATATCTTGATACGATAACATGCAAAAAACAATGATAATACGAAGTATTTTTTTTTGTAAAAATTAGTTACACGAAAAAAAAACTTAGTTGTTTCTTATTAATTTTAGTACGTAAAATAAGATGCAAAAAACACAATCACGATACAGTTCAAGTGTTTATGATGCACAGAGATTGACAGGGGATCAGGTCCTACATCACGTAATCAAGATCACGTTGACAGAGGAGTTATTTTTGGTGGTTTGTGATTATTTCTGACACGAATTAATTTTGAAATAATAAATATATTGTTTTTTTTCCCATAATTAACCATAATTTATTTATAACAATTAAAGAAACAGCTTACGTTGTTGGTACAGATGAATATTTTATCAATTTGTTTCCATTTAACCATATGTTTTTAAATAACAACTTCATATATATTTATATATATATATATATATATAGTTCAAATTATTACTTTGAAGAAAGAAGAAAAAGTATTATTATAGGCATAATTTAAAAAGCGGTAAGTCTAGCGGCTTATAACGCAACAAATTGGGTTTCGATACCCGAGTGTTACTTAGTGTTAATAAAAACAAATAAGCACACAAAATAATCTTCCATTCAAAACGCTTGTGTCTATTCTCTGTGTGTCACGACTTAAGCCTAACTTGTTTGAGAGTTTTGCCGCAGCACCTTATGTACGTATGTGTCCATTCTCTGTGTGTCATGACTTAAGCCTAACTTGTTTGAGAGTTTTGCCGCAGCACCCTATGTACAGACAGACTCTTTTGGGGTGATGCGCCACGTGTTTAAAATTTTGTGTTATATGCAGATGTAACTTAGTTTGTAGTGTAGTGATTTTTTTAGCGAAAATTACATCATACAATGTGGTATATTTTTGACATCTTCAGCTGCTCCACTTAGGGTTCAAGAGACCACGATTTCCGGTAAGGGCCGGTATTTGAATACACAGATAAACATTATATGTTGGCTATAGAAACGATATTGTGAATTTAAAAGAACAACGAAAAACTGCTTTGCTATGTATTATCGAATCACTCCAGCCAAATAAATCTTAGTTTTAATTATTCCAAATTGTACAGTTTTATCGTACATAAAACAGTTAAAAGTTGAAAAGCAGAACCTGTTACGCTAACTACCTCAAATATATCAAATCTATCGTACAGAAACTGCTAATTAATGAACTCGGACTATTTCTGTTATCCATATCTATCCCACCATACTGCTGTTCGATTCTGGTGTAAATATCTGTCCAGCGTTCCTTTCGCTAGCACGTGAAACAGCCAGATTGAATAATTTAAATTTCTTTATAAACCCAGCTCATTTCCTTTTGAATTCATGACTACATGCGTTCGATGAGGTAGTCATGAACTTCAAAGGAAATAATCAACATTTAATAATCAAGCCTTTCCAATACGTTATGCCGTGGTAAGAGATTAAAATCTTCACTACTACAGAAGGCGAGAAAAGAATCAGTTGATATTAAGCAGCTTTATTCTGAGTGCACGTGACAAACCATGCCCACCAATCGTCAAATAAAAACAGGTTTTTAGATTACATTAATCAGACAGCTGGACTATGAGGTTGGTAGTTGTATGAAATATCTTGCGGCCATATTTCTCTCTTTTTTTTTTGCCCATCACCCTCGTGTCACTGGGTATAACGGAGTTTCTTGATAAATATCTTTCCGAGGCCTCGTCAACTTGCTGTCTCGCCGAACGCCCTCTGGTGTAAGTAATGGAAGGCTGTCATCATTTAAAGTTCAATACGTCTCTCCGCAGTCCCTACGTCTGCTTGAAGTTTTGACAGCAACGTTGACTTTAGCACGAGAATTAACCTGAAAAGCTAAGACTCTTAGCGTAAGTTATGCTGTTACACTGAACAGTTGATGTCTAGTTTGACGAAAACCCCTAAACACAAAACCAGATTACAAAATTGAGCCCAGGGTTCCATTTCCTAAAGAGGCTCAGAAAAAATCGAACCGCGTTTTTCGTTCACTTTCTTAGTTGGGTGTCAATTATTTTACGCCATCAACGAAAAAAAAATATATTTTTTTTGTATTTTAACTGAGTCTGGCAAAATTTAGTAGACATTTACAAAATTATAGCTTCTATAGTTTTACATTTCGCGATTATATTTCATTATTTTGATTAAACCAAAATGATTTTACCACTTTATAAATTTTTAGTGATTCTTTTTTTAGTTTTTTTTTGATGAAAGGCTTAAGTGAGCCTCCTCTATTCGATGAATTCAATAATGTGTGGACTTGGAGCGCGAAAATAACGACGAAAGAAACAGAAGAGTTTGTTTGAAGTTAAGCACAAAGCAACACAATGGGCTATCTGTGCTCTGCCCACCACGGGTATCGAAACCCGGATTCTGTGCCATTGGGGTGGGGCAACAGAAGAGACGACGATAACCTTACAAAACTCGCGTCCACTCACTTCGTACAAGTATTTTTTTCATTTTAAAATGTTATTAAAAACAGGTAAAGAAAATGTTGCGTTTGCTGTTATCACTCGCGAAAATTATTTTATTGTGAAAGGGGGGAGCGCAACGTAAACTATGCTGAGTTAGGGGGCACTGCTATTTAAAGTGCGAACAGAATACATAACACTTTCTTCATATTTCGACTATTTATCAATTTACAAAGCGCGTAGGTATTCAGTCTTGCGATTTACAAGAAAATGAGTTAAGATAGACGAGGCGTTAGGACTATTGTAGATCAGAGCAGTTAGAAGTACATCAGATTGTTTAATCTGATAATCCTAACTCAAGTAAAGTGTGTGAAAATGTGTGAATTTTAAATCGAATGGAAAGTCGTGTAAGTAATATGGGAAAAAAAAAACTGTTCAAGAACTTAAGAAATACAGGTTCAAGACTTTGGACGGAAAGATTGGATTTGGATAAAACATCAGAGTTATTAAGCAACGACTGAAAATGAAATGACGAACTCTCGACGTACCTTCGTGACAGACGAATTAAATAATG
Source organism: Limulus polyphemus (assembly GCF_000517525.1). Lineage (NCBI taxonomy): Eukaryota > Metazoa > Arthropoda > Merostomata > Xiphosura > Limulidae > Limulus > Limulus polyphemus. The sequence goes on along the minus strand of NW_013668506.1, from coordinate 152,464 downwards.
AAATTGTTTTATTTGTTTGAGAGCTAAGTTCTATAACGAGCGACTTTCTAAATTATTCCAATTTATCTAGAGAGAGCAGCTTTAAGTGTAACGCGACCCAAAACAAAATGCTTAGAAAAAATGCATTTCCCGACAGCCACTCTTGTGACACACTACAAGCTGCCCCCCCCCCCATTAAGCTCAGCCTTCAGACTTATAACGCTAAAACACGGGTTTCGATACCCGTGGTGGGCACATCATAGATAGCCCATTGTGTAGTTTGCACTTAACCATTAACAAACAAGCAAACATAGCAAATTCAATGAGAGAAAAATGGAACAGGTCAGTTCAAAATTCTCTCATTCACCTTCGGTACAATACAATATAAACTATTATGACGTATCAGAGTCCTATTACTTTTGGATGTTTCTGTATAAATAAAAGATCCAACATTTTATCTTTCTTAAACGTTTATTTAATACTTTTTATTTTTCTTGAAGTTTTACATAATACTGTTAATTTACAAACACAAGATAATGTCTTCCATTTTAACGTCTCTTCCCCGGGGATTCAGGAGTAAGCGTAAGGGCTTATAACGTTAACTTCCAGGGTTCGATCCCTGCCCCCGGGACACAGCTCAAAAAAGCCCATTCGGTGGCTTTGTGCTGAAGAGCAAATAAGCAACACACGTTCGTGGGCGTATCAGTATAGTATGTTTTGTCTTTTTCTTGTTTGCTTCTAATGTTACTCTCAAATTTATTAACCAACAGAAGTGTTTCATGACGTTCAAAACAAACGTGTAGTTATATTAAACAACAGAGGTGTTTCTAAACGTTAAAAACACACATGTAGTTATATCAAACAGCAGAAATGTTTTTATATAGACATTAAAAATACATATGTAGTTACATTAAACAACAGAAGTGTTTCTAGGCGTTAAAAACACACACGTAGTTATATTAAACAACAGAAGTGTTTCTAGACGTTAAAAACACACACGTAGTTATATTAAACAACAGAAGTGTTCTAGACGTTAAAAACACACATGAGGTTATATTAAACAACAGAAGTGTTCTAGACGTTAAAAACACATGTAGTTAGTTATAAAATTCTCAAGTGTTGGCTTTACAGATGGTTTTGTGGTGAAAACAGTCTAATTCCATTGTAGTTTGTTTGTTTGTTGTTGATCCCACAAAGACACGAATTTTCCGGTGAAGGTCAATCGTGTTATGTCATCTACTTCACTTTACAGTGTAGGTGATAAGCGTAAGTCCGCCGTACGACCTAGGATTAGGACTTTCGTAATAGTAAACAGGTCTGCTTTTCAGATCTTTGTGAAGCATGACCAAAGGTCTCTTTACATCACGTGACACCTTTGTTCCCAGTTCACCTGTTTCTGATAGTAGTATTTCGTGTGGCGAGAAGAAAAAGTCACAAAGCACTTTCTTTGGTCGTATAACTTAAAACAGGTTGAAACCCAAAAGAACTGACACTAGAGGATGCTGATTTCCTGGGACTAGGACACACCATATATTTTCTCAGTGTGTGTGAGTGAGGAAACGTGAAGAACTAACCTGCGTGGTTCCCAGAAGATCCTTTGACACGTTCCCACAACACCTTGCGGCACAATAGCACTGTCTATCGACTGAATGGATGGTAATAATAGAAACTGTTTGGGTCTGGTCTCAAAAGACCGGCCATATCCTACAGAAACTCACCATTTCTATTTGCCAGTCAGAAACAGGTGAAATCGTATCGTAGGGTGGGCTGCGAGCTCGTGACCTTGCACCATTGTCCATTTCACCCACTTCTCATGAAGCGCACAACGGCTTTGTACCCCAAGGCCACTTGACCCGCCGTACGCTTTGGACACAATGGCTCAAGACAATAGTGAATGGAATGTTGAAAAGAACGTGTCCGCGGGACTTCCGCTCCTCCGGGTGTTTTCATCTCGTGTCCTGATGGACGGGATACCTTGCCAGTGGACATTTATTGGTAGAAACGACCGCGCTAAACCAATATACATACACACACACACACAATAAAAGAAAGTCATGTTATTCTTCTCATATACCTGATGATTTTTATGGTATGAAACACAGGCGCGATGTATAGCAGCGTTCGTATTCGCGCTACTATACAGTTCACGTTTTTTTTTAAATATCCAAATAAACAACAATCATACATATGGAGTAGGTTTAACAAAGCTTTAGTATCGTAGAGAAAATTATTCGCAAAATAACAACTGTGTAAAACTGTGATCTCTTTAAAAATAGTTAGACAAATTAATTGTACATGTTTGGAAGTTAACAGAGTTTTGGTCTCGTATTTGTTTATATAACAGCTTTACCTACCGTGTAGAACTAAAAAAACTTTAGTTTCGTAAGAAAAGATTCAAATAAATAACAATTATACACACGTATAGAGCAAAATTAACAAAGGTTTAGTTTCGTAAAAGAAAGCCTAAATAGGTAACAATTATACATACATATTAAGCAAAGTTAAAAAGGTTTACTTTCGTAAAAGTGGTTCAAATAAATACCAATTATATATATATACATATCAAGCAAAGTTAATGAAGGTTTAGTTTCGTAAAATTTGCTAAACAAAGGCGATTTGAAGCCTAAAAATAACGTTTATTGAATAAAAAAGATTGTCATCATCCTAATTAAAAGAAAATGTAGTGCAATATCTACACAACAAATATTCCTCCGCTGCGTCAGCAGTAAGTTGTTTACTGACTCACAACGCTACGATTCGGCGTTTCATTCCCCATAGTGGACAGAACGCAGGTAGCTCACTGTGTGGCTTTACGCAAAAAAAAAAAAACCAAAAAAACACACACGCACAAAATAATTTGAGCGCCACCTGTCGAGCAATTTAGGCGTGATAATGTTTGAATGTAGTATATTGAAAAGCGCCCTTTTTGCATATACATGCAAGTATATAGTGCAAGTATCCTTTATAACTGTAAAACATTTGATAAGTAGGCTGACAAAAGAAAGATACCAGCTAAGGGAAGGAATTATTGGATATATCTACTGAGGTGAATGTGTATGTATTTATCGGGTTGTTTTAAAATAAATTTCGAGTACTGGCCTCTCATCTCTCTCTATAAAACTAGAAACAACTCGAAACAGATAAGAAAAGTTTAGTCATATGTTCTTGTTACGGAAATTTTACTGACTCTATGTAGATATTGGATTTTGTCCCAACCAGTAAGTTACCGATTTAAGGTCAGGCGGACTCTGTGACGTGTTTAGTAAGTCACAAGACATTTATAGAAAGATTAATCCACAAGGTGAAACTTGGAAAGTAAGACAAATGAAGTGAAAGATGGTTAACTGTGATCCAATTAAGGTTTATTTGACCATACGTTGATTTTATTTCGTCACGTTTTTATTTGCGACGTGAAATTGTTACACACTTCTCATTTAACGCTACTTCAGAAACCCAGTAGTAATAACAATGACGATTTTACAAGCTCAACATGTGTAATTCGAATCTGGAGAGTCCGAAATAGATATACGGCAAGTGATTGATAGAGCTCAGCCTCCCTAGGCTCACGGATGTATAGTACACCTGTTTCCGACTGCCGTTCTGCGGCACAGTCTTCGTAGTTTTTCCGCACAACTGACAGGACACAGCCGGTTCAATTCAGAGGCTGCCAATTGGATAGCGGCTGTCGACAGGGGGCTACGGCCATCAAACTATTGGCTAAAACGGTCTGCACCTGCGGGAGGGAGGAGAGATGGATGCTATCGGAACATTGAAAGCACTGGCATGCGAAGAGCAGGCCCAGTTCAATAATCGTGCTCGAGAAAGAATTGTTCTTAGCGCCTGCGCCCCGTATACGAACAAACCTTCCAAAGTTCATAGTTGCGCGATAACATCAATGGGCCAATAACAGTTTTCGCATTGTGAAAGGCGTAACTACTCCTCGTGAGGAACGCAGTGCCAAAAAAGGTACCATCAACTAGTCTCCTCGAGAGCATAGATAAGAGAGCGCAAGACGAAAAAACATGCCAAAATCTTTCCTCATTACGCGCGGATTCTCTGGAACAAAACGGCCCGAAATAAAGCAGGGAATGGACCATTGTTTTCTACCCTTGCATCTACTTTCACCTCAAGCACAAGGTATCGACATAAAAACAATAATTTTAATAGTATATTTTTTAGAATGTTTTTTTCATGCCCTTTTCTTTGTAATTCACCAACGCTTTCACCTCAGTACTTACTGACTTACATGTAATAAATTAACGTCTTTTTCTGAAATACTACTTGTGATAATCTGTTTTGGAATACTGTTTTTTAATGTGATAAACGTGTATATGACCTTCTGGGACAATGTTTGAAGGATGAAGTTTGTTGTTCTGATATATTACTAAGCGTATGGTCTCCTAATGTTCTATCCTTACATGACAGTCAGTTTTATATCTTATACAAACACATGGTTTAAGTTATAATATTTGTTTTCCCATTATATTTAGAATATACGTTTCTGTTGAACACACTATATACATAGAATATAATTGTTTGTTGCGGAGTTATTGTAACACACTGTTCACTGAGCTTGTTTTTAGTTTAGGACTTGCATTTTATTTTGATATTAAACTAATAAATCAATGTTGAGATTAATTTTTATGAGATAAGAAATATATACATATTTCTGAATGTTTTCTAATGACGTTATGTTTATATTATTTCAGATAATAATACTCCTTTTGACCTGAGTCTTAAACCGAGACTGAAACGTTCAGCTGACAACATCCCAGTTCAGGATATTCAGGCAAAAAAACCCTTCTCCTGAATCTCAACTCAGGGCCAGCTGCCAGTGTGAGCTTTGCGTGCCCATAGTGGTGACACCCCACCTTGGGGTCACGCCTGTGGTAGCATCGCCTGAAAGCTCATTGTCCTTGGAATCCATCAGTCTAAATGACCATCGGTCAGCTTGGCCTCACCGACTCATTCCTCCATATCTTCCTTTTAACTTTCCTGTGTATCCTGTTCCCCAGCACTACATCATTCCGCCATCATTTTCCGATGTCGTTCCCCATAGGACTTCTCCCTGTCGGCCGGATGACCTAGCCTCTCCACGTCCCCTCACCTGTGATAGAGTGTCTCCGCAAAGTTACTGTGATGGTCAGTGTTCTCCATCGTCTCAATCTCTAGCCATACAAGTGGGCAGTATTCGAGAGAGAAAACTGTACAACTGGCTACAGGACGGAAATAGGGGCTCAGTCTCGTCAGGGTCACCTCGTGGAGGTTCAGACAGTGACTCGGGCCAAGACACAGGCATCGGAGAAAAGCCAAGAAAACCAGCCGAAAACTCTCGATACCAGTGCTCTGACTGTAAAAAGAGTTACTCCACTTTCAGTGGACTGTCAAAACATCAGAAATTCCACTGTGTCACCTCAGGAAAAAAATCATTTAATTGTAAGCATTGTGACAAGGTGTACGTTTCTCTCGGAGCTCTCAAGATGCACATCAGGACTCACACCCTCCCGTGTAAGTGTACGCTATGTGGAAAAGCATTCTCCAGACCCTGGCTACTCCAAGGTCACATTCGGACCCACACAGGAGAGAAGCCTTTTTCCTGTCCACATTGTAATCGAGCTTTTGCTGACCGTTCAAACTTGCGGGCTCACCTCCAGACACACTCGGACGTCAAGAAATACAGGTGTAAGTCCTGTAACAAGACCTTCTCTCGCATGTCCTTGTTGGTGAAGCATGAAGAAGGCGTGTGTGCTGAGACCACCCTGGCGTTGCCCGTCGCTGACTGCGTGGTCTAACGCCATGGGGTCAGTTTGAATAACACGAGTTTTACGGCATTTCGGTGATTGACTGAGATCTGTTTACCCTATCGGAGAATAGCGATAACTCCAAGGGGTATCCTCGAAAAATGAACTTTAGCTGGTTTCAGTAACTTTAAGAATGTACATATTTTGTTACTCCAGTTTTGTGTACGTAAAAAACCTCTTGCATTAACGACGTGTATTTCACTTTCATAAGGATTTTAATACATCCTAGTCCAACGATGATGCCATAATTCATTTTACGTATATTACAGACACAAACATTGTGTGCCAAATTTAACAATCGCTTCACGGAACAAGCCTTGATTTATGAAAACAAGGAACGTTTAGTTACTGATTTACTGCAGTACGTAAACTGTGCCTTGTGCAAGAATCGCCTCCTCCTTCTTTGGTTAAGTTTGATTATGTCATGACGTAGGTGTTGTTTCATTGTAATTTACTGTCTAAGATACCATACCATACCAGCAACTGCATAGCATAGGATCCCATCAAACAACATAGTTATCTTTTGTTGTTGTTTTTATATGTCAGATATTTCTACGGACATTAAAGACTTCCAAGAGTCTAGAATTCTGAGAGCAAGTTGCCTCATAAATTGAGGAGCTCGCATGATATGGACAGAATAAAACCTCTTCTTTCATTAATCCTCCTTCTTCTGGTTCGTGTGACATCAGTGGTCTTGGTGGAAAGGGTCAATTCCATCATGCACCTGTTGCCGGACAGCTAACGCCCCAACGTTGTTAATGTATGAGTTAAGTTAAACATTAATGGGGGAGGTTGTTAGGGCTTTGTTCTCTTAAAGAACTTAAATTTTTATAGAAACCTGTAGTGGGATGTGGTAGGGATGTAGATGTAGAGTGGACAATGTAACCAGTCAATCCTGATTTCCAAGATCTTGTTTTTCAATACTTCTTATAGAAAAGGATAAAAAAGTGCTCATTTGTAGCTAGATAGTTACCTTTTATATGACTTTCTTGTGAGAACATCTTCACAGCTAAGCAAACATTCCAAATAGTCCAGGACTAAAGAGTTTCATTCTAAGTCAATTAAAAAGAAAGAGTTATAAACAGGAATTTCAAGACCTTAGTAAAAATTAGATCTCTCTTAAATAAATGAGTCACTGCCACCTAAGGAACCGCCACACACACACACACACAAACACTGGTCATCATTCTTTAGTTGACTTGTGTTTATCACGGTTTATGCTTTTAATAATAAACACAAGTCATTAGAAATAATTCCACTCTTTAAACAAAGAAAGTATTATTTCAAGTCCTAGTTGTACGGTGATTCTGTACTCAATTTTTAATCTATTTTACAAGAATTTTCATGTAAACACTCTAACATCTGCACTAGTCGATATTACTGGATATTCGCATTTGAAGATAAGTTATAACGAAGCTACTGTGTTCTATAAGTTATATTTTTTGTCGAGTTGCTCAATTGTCGATCAAGCTCAAAACAAATAGCAAGTATTATTGTTTTCTCCAAACTAAGTTAACATTTTAGTTCAGAATATTCACGGATATCCATATACCAGAATGGCTATATAAAAACTAATGTCTCATTTGTCAGTTCCAAAGAAGAAGCACAAAAGCTTAATATTTCCTTATCGCGATAATTTTGGGCAAAAAGAAAATAAGGAGGAAACGTTAGAATCTTTTACAACTAAAACAATTATTTTATTTTTTTTTCTTAGTATATATAAACATAATCACCAGATGTCGTATATGTTCTAATGACGTAACGCAGAAAAGGGACGTTCATTGTAAACTTTATAGTTTTAACCCATGGTACGAGCTTATATCTTTAAATAAATATTTCTAATATTTGGTAAAGAGTGTCATTTTAAAGTTATGAACTAGTTGTTGCCTTGGTTACCAAGGATGATGATGCACCTGGAATGAGGGTGAAAAGTTATAGATGCTTTTTATTAATGTTAATAATTATAATTAATTAAATTATTATGACCTAGTAGTACCATGATCCGGTTTTGTAGATATTGTCAAAGATATATGTGTCTTGAGTTGCAGTATTTCTGTGTTCATTTAAGATTGGATTTTGATTTGATGATGTACAAATAGTGGGCTATAATGCGATCCAACTGAAACGTACCTAAATACTCACGAGTGTATAGTTTTTCTGTAAGTATGCATTCAGTAATTAAGTTTGAAGTTCACGATTGTAAATATTACCAGCAAGATGAAAATAAAATAATTAAACTTACATCCTAATCTGTCTGATCAGTGACTTATTTTGTATGATCCCGTTGTGTATGCTAATATCTCTAACTAGTGTTTTACTTTGTACGATCCTGTTGTATCCTAATCTGTCTGACTACTGATTTACTTTGTACGATCCTGTTGTTCTTGTTGTGTATCATAATATGTCTGACAATTGATCTAATTTGTATGTTCCTGTTGTGTATCCTAATATGTCTGACCACAGTCTTTCTTTGTATGATCCTATTATGTTTCTTAATCTATGTGACTACTGATTTACTTTGCACTACCCTGTTGTGTATTCTAATATGTATGACCAGTGTTCTAGTTTGTATGATCCTGTTGTACGTTCTAACCTGTCTGACTTGTATTTTCTTTGCACGACCCTGTTGTGTATTCTAATACGTCTGACCAGTGTTTTACTTTGTATGTTCTAACTTGTCTGACTTTTTTTTTTTAGCGAAACGCTCCTGAAGAAGCTGTAAAGAGAAACGTAGAGTGTCCAATTAAAGAGAAAAAAAAACAATTTATTGTTATAAAGAAGCTATTTTCAACTTATATTTTTTTATAGTGTGGGTGTTACATGTGTTTCAATTTTAGAGTGTGGGTGTTACATATGTTTCAATTTTAGAGTGTGGGTGTTACATATGTTTCAGGGCGATCGATTAGCGTTTAAATTCAGGTACTAAGCGACTTAACTGATACGCTAAGAGTCTAGTTTATGATTTATCTTTAGAAGGTTGAAGTTAAGATGTAGAAGTGACATAAAATAACGAACGTATTAAACAAAGTGTAAACAATCAGCTTGCTATGACAGAACTGACTTGTTCTCGTGAATCGGGCGTGTCCTAATGGTTCATGTGTCCAGAACTGTGAATCCGAGGATTCATGGTTCGCAATTCGTTGATGCATAAACTCGCTCCGCACTTTGGGGCTGTCGGTGTGGTATGAGAGTGACAGTCAGATACTACTATTCGATCTGACAAGAGCTGACGATGAGTGGTGTTGACTAGTTACCTCAATCCCATATAGTCTATTTGTTCATATTCAGGGACGGCTGTACGTAGATAGATCTTGTAGAAAGCAATAGTTCTTCTCGTATTAATGATTATATATACGTAAATCATAATTTTCATATGCATTTTATACAATTACAACCCCATCCATCTAACCTAACAAATTTTAATAAGATTATAATTACATTCAACAAATCTAGCTATCGCCATCTGCATGCACAAAACTTAGTCTATCCCCCCCCGTACCCCGGTGGGACAGCGGTAAGTCTTCGGATTTACAACGCTAAAATTAGGGGTTAGACATCCCTCGGTGGATATAACAGATAGCCCGATGTGGCTTTGCTATAGCAGTACACACACACACATATATACCCCCCCCCCCTCCGCAGCGAACTCAAAGGATGTCTATTTTAAAATATCTACTAAAAATAATATACAGAACAGCACCATTCTTCGATATGACTTGAAACTTTAAACCAAATTTGTTTGTGTCTGAATGTCACTCGGTATTTAATACGAATACGTCTTATATCCATCCAATATTTTTTAAAAGAAACTTACAGACAAACACGGGGTTAAATATAGCTTTTTGTCAACAAGTAAATATGTTATTTAATGAGCAAAAACGAAAAAAAATGAGACATTGTGGGCGTTACAAATAATCTAGATACATAACCTAATGTTACCTTATTTATCACTTGTCGTCTTGGTGATAAATTGAAAATGAAACTTAAAATACAACAATTATTGTTATCTCAGGACAGGTTATACACTCAATATAGTGTGTAGTCACCCACCAATTACAGCAAGGTTATTATACTGAGTTGTTAACCGCTAAAATTAGCGGTTTAGTTTATTCTTCTTGAGATATAATAAAATTCTATTATATTCTATATTTTAACGAGAAATTTTGCTGAGAATGCTCGTGTAAGTTTATTTTTTAATCTTCTAATATTCGCGCAAAGTTACACGAGGTCTAGAAGTGAGGCAGCTAATTAACAGCGCCCACCGCCAACATTTAGCTACTGTAATCGAATAGAGGGATTTGACAGTCAATCTTATTACGCGCCCAATATCTCAAAGTATGGAACGTGATTCCTTTTTGCGATAATGCGACGCGAACCAAGAAACATCAGATCCACGGTCCTGCACGCTAACTATTGGGCCATGCGCAGTTCTGAATGAAAATAAGACAATCAATAAGAATAGCAGGGGATAATATACTTATGCTGAAAAAGCAACGTTTGACTAAAGTAGAAAGTGATGGGTTTGTCCAGAAGATAGTACAATTCTGACAAAGTTACGAATTTAATCACGACGAGCTTATACAGTCAACATTTTAATCGACCTGTTGAAACTGAATTTACACCTCGTCAAAGTACTTTAGTACACGCCTTGTTATTGCATGTAAAAAAACAACAACAAAAAAAGGCAGAGTTAATACCTTACTAATTTAAATAAAATCACAGTTTACGCCCTATCAAATTTATTCAGAGCCTTAACACTTTGTTTGTTGTTAAGCGCAAAGCTACACAATGGGCTATCTGTGCTCTGCCCACCGCGGAGCCTTATCACACCTGATGTGTATACGTAAAGCTTTGACAATGCACTTTATCAATGCATGTAATTAAAATTATTTTTGTACGACAACTACTACGTCTATTCAATATTTGAGTACCCTCGCTGCTATAGGTGTTTTCAGCTGTAATTCATAATGCTTCACGTGGTCTGGCCTGCTAAGTAGACTTAAGCTTAAATCAACAGAGTAAGCATCAGTGCAGAATAATAATTCTGTGTGTGTATTCATAACTTGGGAAATTATTTAAGAAAAGTAAATATACATTTTGTATAGAACTATTCTTAACAGTTAACTCATTATTATCATTTTATGCATGTATAAAACCAGTACTTACTAAATTACACTATTCAACACTGTTTTGGTTTGAATTTCGCCGAAAGCTACACGAGGGTTATCTGCGCTAGCCGTCCCTAAATTATCAGTGAAAGACCAGAGTGAAGACAGCTAGTCATCACCACACACCGCCAACTCTTGGGCTACTCTTTTACCAACGAATAGCGGGATTGACCTTCAGTTTATAACGCCTAAATGGCAGAAAGGACGAGTATGTTTGGTGGGACGCAACCCTCAGATTGCGAATCAAGCGCCCTAACCACCTGGCCGTGCCAATTCAACAGTGTTCACGTTATTAGTTTATCTAAAGCACTGTTGGTCGGCACGGTTTAGTAGTTAACGTGTTGGAGTGTGAATCGATGGGTTCATGGTTCGAGACACGATACGGCTGAGGCCGTTCGGCACTTCCAGGTATGGGCGCTTTATAAAAGTGACAATGAATCTCGTTTTTTCGGTCCTAAAAGCCGGATAAACCTCTCGTGGCTGCAGATTGGTAGTTCAAAATTAGGGATGGCTATACCTGAAACCTAGGATCGTTTAGCCTATATACGCTCAGGATTAAAATTGAAGTTCCATTTCTTCCAAATTTTAATTTAATTTTTTTTAAATCGAAGCCCTGTAATTAAATTATTCTGCCTATTCCAAACTCGTCTCATTAAGCGAAAGCAGTAACCTAAGAGAACATTTGAAATTAAAATAGAATTATTTATTAACCAGTCCGAGAGAAACTTTCCTTCGCTTCGTGTTAAGAAATTTATTTTAACGAAGAATGATACATTACCGCTTCTATCCATTATATTCTGTCTCTTACGTCACTCCACATACACACACACACATACGTTTACTTCCCTTATGCTTATGACAGTTCTATGACACACCGAATGAAGGAGGCTTCTCTGTCATAGAGTCGCGATAAGGTTATTTATTTTGTTATAATGGCCCGATAAGTTTACCTGTTCTACAAAGTCATGAAACACTTACTTGAAAATCCCCTGTGAACGCGCCTCCCCCCAGTGGCTCAGCGTGGTGGGCACTGAACAGATAACCCCTAGTGTAATTTTGCGCTTAACAATAAACAAACACATTTCGTGAACGTAAATATGATTAATTTTGTGATCTGAGCAGATCTGAATCTTGTGAACAAACATATTTTGACTGACAGCATTCTGTTGTGCAACGGGCATACTTCCCCAAAATATGTGTAGTGCAGTGAGCCTACTTCCCCAAAATATGTCTAGTGGAGAGGGCTTACTTCCCAAAACATGTGTAGTGCAGTGAGCCTACTTCCCCAAAATATGTGTAGTGCAGTGAGCCTACTTCCCCAAAATATGTGTAGTGCAGTGAGCCTACTTCCCCAAAATATGTCTACACTTTGGCACATAGTGCTTTTATGGAAATTCAAGGGTGACTGTACTTTCGCTTGTTCTTGATGCCCCCCCCCCCCAGTGGCACGGTGGCATATATATGGACTTAAAACGCTAAAAACCGGGATTCGATACCCGTGATGAGCAGAGAACAGATAGTCCATTTTGTAGCTTTGTACTTTAACAATATCTTAATATTTTTTAAATTGTGTTTTAAATTAAACAATGTCTCTTCATGCGCGGAACTGATGAAAAACATTTAAATTATCAACTATTTGTTGTTGTCGATAAGAACGTCTTTGTAAACACAAAATACTTTATTGCACTTATATATATATATGTATATACCTTTGAGAAGGCGGTTGTGGATCCCAACACACAACTCTTATTTCATCATTTAGAAATTAGTCAACGGAAACACGTCGTTCTAACCTATTGATTTCGAGATTCTTTTTTTTCTACCTATACGATAACATTTCATCGTCATATTATCACATTTCATGTGATAACATTTCATCGTCATATTATCATATCCCATCTTCCTGACGTGACACAGGACGAGATCTTTGACTTAACCCTAAACGTCAAGGTCAGCAAAAGCGAAATTTGTTGAATGTCGTTAAGTGTTCAACAAGTGCACATAAAGATGTCAGTTTCACCAACTTGTACTTCTATTTTAGTGTGGTATTTTAAGTTATTTCAAAAATTACAAGATTGTCTGTCTTGGTGAAGCAACTTTTGTTTTTTTCTTTCCTACCTTATTTAAAGATATTTAAATCTGAATGTGCAGTGCATAAATTAGCTCCGTAATTAACCTTCAATTCTTCAGATTGTTTCATTCCTCCGAAGAAACCGTGCCTCGGTTTCAGCTGTTAGAACTCAGAATTAAGTGCTGTCGGCTGTGAACCGTAAATCTAAGCGCGCTTACTTGCTGACAGGTGCATTTTAGGGTTAAGCGTGGTTTCAGAAACGTCACCAAGTTCTAAATGTAGGACATTCGGCGGTGCCGAAAGTCGAATATCTGGCATTTCGAGAAAAGAGAAAGCGACACGTACGTTTCAGTTAGTATTTAGTTACACGCGCGCGTGCGCAAAGTGGCTTTGCCGAAAAATCGTAAACCACGAAGTGAAACTAGTTCTTACTGTTATCCTTAATACGAGTAAAAGTTTATACAGTTTTGAGGGAACCTCGTGATTCTCTTCTTCACAGCTATCAGTTCTACCGAAACAAATACTTTGACGTGATTCTCTATAACCAGGATTTTTGTAGACTTTTTTTTGGGGGGGGGGGATATTAATTTTACCATGAATCAAATTGTTTGTTTGAAGTTAAGCACAAAGTTACACAATGGGCTATCTGTGCTCTGCCCACCACGGGTATTGAAAGCCTGTTTCTAGCATAGTAAGTCCGCAGACATACCGCTGGGGGGCGATGAGTCAAGATAGCGACCTTTAGGTTTAAGCGATATTGTAGAGTACTAACCATATTTTGTATGAAAATTATTTGGGTTAAAATATTTTAGAACGTCGATTTTTCTTTAGAATATTTAGAAAGATTTTCTAGAAGATTTTTGTTAAGCGCAAAACTACACAAAGGGCTATCTGTGCTCTGCCCATCACAGGTATCAAAACCCGGGTTCTAGCAGCATAAATCCACGGACATCCCGCTGTGCCATAACGGGGACTTTTCTAGAAGAAAAGTCACGGCAAGAAGTGTCACTCTTTTATTGTTATTATAAGCATTACGGATAAGGGCGAAAAATCAACTTAGTTTTTCCGCAAGTTTTAAAGTAAAAATAACAACAAACAAAGACCTGTGGGTTGAATTACATTCTTTGAGAAGGGTCTGGTGGTTAGAGCGATCGACTCGCAATCTGAGGGTCGCGGGTTCGAAACCCCTTCATCGAACACGCTCGCCCTTTCAGCCGTGGGGGCATTATAATATTACGGCCAATTCTGCTATTCGTTGGTAAAAGAGTAGCCCAAGAGTTGACGGTGGGTGGTGTTGACTAGCTGCCTTCCCTTTAGTCTTTCATTGCCAACTTATGGATGGCTAGCGCAGATACCTTTGCACGAAATTCTAAACAAACCAAACATTTGGGGAGAAGTAAAAACCAATTTTCTTTCTCTGTTGTTGAAAAGAGTTATTAGAGGCTCTAGAGTTTAATATATTTGAAAGTTCTTTGATTTTCTTGTTATAATATCCCACATCATCCTAAAAAAAAACGACATCCAATAATAGTTCTTACTGTGAAATTCTACAAAAAAAAAAGAAACAATTTTCTGTAAATCTCTTATTTACAAATCCAATTCAGCCATGCTAGTGTCACAATCAAATGAAACATATAATTACCTGGTGTCCAAATCTTTGGCCAATTTAATTCGGTTTTAGATTTTAAATGTTTCCATCAATACATTTGTGATATATTTAAATTCATTGTTTGTTTGTAGTTAAGCACAAAGGGCTATCTATGCTCAGCCCACCCCGGGTATCGAAACCCGATTTCTAGCGGTGCAAATCCACAGAAATACCGTTGTGCCACTAGGAGGCATTTAAATTCAAGCCAAAAATCTATTAAAAAGTGGAAATATGCCCCATTTCCCGGGCAAAAATCCTAAAACAAAATAGTCCTTGTACACCGTCTGACAGTTTGCAGTTATCATACCCAAATTTACGGCAATCGAGCCAGCCAACAAAAGTGGAAATGTGCCATAGTTCAGGGGCTTTTTTTTTTTAAATCCCAATTGTCGCGCAATAATCCTAAAAAAAGAAGCCTATGTACACCGTCGGACAGTTTCCAGTTGCCATAGCAAAAGCTACTGTTGTCGAGTCAGCCAACTCTGGGTGATGTATGTTAACAAACACACACATGAGGGATCGTCTTTACAGTAAAATGTTAATTCTCATTGTATCAGGAGAACAACCACATTGAACTGAAGCCAAATTCTATTTTAATAAATCGGTACTAAACACACAAAAAAAGTAATAACTGATTTTAACAATTCATCTTTTCCAGGTTTTTTTTTCCACGACTAGTAACTAAGGCCCTAACTCAGCTGGAAATTTCCAGAACAACATAAAATCGTATTATGAGAAAGCGGAAGTGAATTTTTAACCGTTTTGGAAGAAGAGGAACATTATAAGCAACCGACGCCACACCTTTTATTAAGGTTGTGGATTTTTTTGTAACAAAAGCACTTCACGTGCATCAGTGGAGATAAAGAACTGATCGGCATTTCTTACATAAGCACTTCTGTCCCCTTATTGTTCAACCATTGCGTTTCCATCGGATGTGAAGGTATGGACGGCTTTACCTGCGTTGTATCTGAATGTGGTTTACAATATTTGAATGACACCCTAAATACTGTGTTTATTGTTGTATTCTGCTCACAGAGTGTTCATAAAATGGTAAGGACAATTCACACTCAACATGTCCGCAAGGGCACGATTTGAATACCAGCAGTGGTCCTTGTGTCATGACCAAGCCTCTAGGTGGCGCCAGGTGGACTCCTTCTTTGGATAATGAGCCAGACTTGGCTTCCTGCCAAGTGGAGAACTTTTTTTTTTTTTACTAGTGTAGTTCAGTGAAAAAATGAAGTTGAATAATCACGTAATCACGGCAGTAACAAAGCCTAAAGAGCTACCACGACTGTACTAACAGTTATCACCCGCAGTAACAATTAAGGTAAGACATTATCACTTGTAAACTTCTGTGTTCGTACTTTTTTTTTACGTGGAAGTAACAGAATGGTACAAATTAGTTCATCTGTACCTTTTTAAAGTGTGGTATTTCAAAAGGATAAAAAAATAAACATATATTCTAACTCCATCGAAACGGAAAGCACGAGATTTAGCGATTCCACACGATAGTTTTACAGCATGATTACTTTAGATGATTAAACGTTAACTGATTGACGTTCAGGTTTATATCAGAGTTAAAAATTAATGGAAAAAATCCGCCTAGAGAAGTTCCGTATACATTTCTTAAACCTATTTTATCAAGGCATCAAAAAGATTTATAAAGCCAACATGAATGGATTTTGTATCTAACTTTTATGATCTACGACAGTAACTGAATTATGATTGTTATAGTAAAGTGGTTGGGTTGCTTTTAAGCACGGAGCTACACAATGGGCTATCTGTGGTCTGCCCACCACGGGTATCGAAACTCAATTTTTAGCATCTTAAGTCTGCAGATTTACTGCTGAGCCACTAGGGGACAATTGTCATGAAAGACTGTAAAACGCTTTTTGTTTGTATAATTAAATGTAGGTACACAATGCATTAATGTTAATAGTCAAAGGTTTAAACCATAATAATAAAAGGTTCTGAAAAACAAAACCAGTCCAACCAATGTAGCTCTAACTTGATTAGTTTTTGTTTTCTTTACGTTTGAAATGAAGGAGTGCGTATTTCTACTAACTGACAGGTATAAAAAGTAAACTATAATTTTATTAGGGTTTTGTTAATGTTTTGTTCACAAACACAAAGGTAGTAACCCACAGTTTCTCTCTGCAGCAAGTCCGGTAGTTACGGTGCTCGACTCGTAATCTGAGGGTCGCGGATTCGAATCCCCGTCACACTAAACATGCTCGCCCTTTCAGCTTTGGATGTGTTATAATGAGACGGCCAATTTCACTATTCGTTAGTAAAAGAGTAGCCCAATATTTGGCGGTGGGTGGTGATGACTATCTGCCTTCCCTCTAGTCTTTTAGTGCTAGCGCAGATAGCCATCGTGTAGCTTTGCGCGAAATTCAAACAAACAAACAGACTCTGCAACAAAATGGTATATTATCGTTCACCAAGCGTCATCATATCTGTAAGTTATTATCCTATTTCTTATCCTTGCATCGACTTTCAATACAAACCATGACTGGGTAATTTAAGAATAATGCTCTCGAGATTCCAACATGTCCACAGAAGAAAAATTAGTTGTGACACAGATCTTCCAATCCTATAGGTGTAGGAGTTTATCTCGCATGCTTCATTCAAAATCCTATTCGTCTTCAAACAAGTTACTAGGTAGACGATTCACTGCCTTGATGATGCCAAACGCCCCACTGTAAGTTTTCTTGTTGTTTTGATCTTTCAGCACTTCTGTAACTGATAAAATCACGATTGATCGTTTGTAACTGTCTATAGCGCATTACTCGCTAAAATATCTTCTGTTTATAACAGTCTATAGCGCATTACTCGCTAAAGTATCTTCTGTTTATAACAGTTTATAGTGCATTACTCGCTAAAATATCTTCTGTTTATACCAGTCTATAGCACACTACTCGCTAAAATATATTCTGTTTATAGCTGTCTATAGCGCATTACTCGTTAAAATATCTTTTGTTTATAGCTGTCTATAGCGCATTACTCGCTAAAATATCTTCTGTTTATAGCTGTCTATAGCGCATTACTCGTTAAAATATCTTCTGTTTATAGCTATCTATAGCGCATTACTCGTTAAAATATCTTCTGTTTTCCAACACTCTTTAAAAAGATGATTCAATTTTTTAATGGTACTTTCTGCCCTAGTTCACGGTTACTGTCTACCTCACATGTTTGATTTCAATGCTTTCTGTCCTCGAGTGTATCTATGAAACAAATTTGCTGTTCTATTGGTATCAAAAGTCTCAATGTGACTCAGTCCTTGTGGCTTTTTAATGGATGTTTATCTCACATGTGTCACCACAATGCCTTCTGTTTTCCAGTGTGTTTGTATGAGAAAGCTTCGCTGTTCCTTTGGCACCAACAGTTTTGTTGTTCCTTAGGCCTTGTAGCTATTAATGGTTGTTCATCTCACACGATTCACTGCAATGGTTTCTGTCTTCCGGAAAGTCCGAAGAAGAATCTTCGACCTTCTAATGATATATATATATATATACTGCCCTAGAGCAACACAATTATTAATGTTCCAATGTATTTAGATGACATGGTCTGGTTAGTGTTTTCGACTAAAACTCTCCGGGTCGCGAGTTTGAATCCCGTCACCGAATATGTTCACCCTTTCAACCTTGAGGTCGTTATAATATGAGGGCAATCACACTTTTTGTTGATAAAGTGTAGCCAAAGAGTTGGCGGTGTTCACTAGCGGCCTTCTCTCTATTTTATCACTTCTAAATTAGGGACAGCTCGAGTAACTTTGCGCGAAATTCAACAAAACAAAGAAACTATACAACTGATTCAGTTGTGAAATCTGTATTACTTAGAGTCGACAGTGTGTTTGATCAACTTTATTGGTAAAGAAATTAAAACAAAGTTGAAGAAGGGGAATTCACAATAATTTAGTTGTCGAGTAGATGCTTTAATCAAGTAAAATAACGCCTTAATTTTGGAGGCTATGTTTAGTTAAATCTTTTTGATTATAAGCTTTACAGAGAGAAAACAATTTAGTTATGTCAACTTCACACTAAAGAGAGCACTTAATAGAGAATATAACACGAAACAGGGTACTTAATAGGGAATATAACACGAAAGAGGGTACTTAATAGGGAATATAACACGAAAAAGGTACTTAAGAAGGAATACAGAGGATTGAGTACGTTATATTAAAATAGTTTTGAATATGCATATCATCAAATCACGTGAAAACCATAATCAATATACAGTCGTGGTGGAACGGAATGTATTAGAACTACAGTTTGACATTGTTTGCCACCTAAATTTGATCATTTTTGAGAGGGGTATGTAAAAGCCCTTTCCGACCCAAAATATTCATACATTCAGATCATAGAGGTATGCTCAGATCGGGATTTAGAATTTTAAAGATGCGGATATCCCTTGTATTTAATGGTGTTACAACAACAACAAAAAAAAAAGAATATGGATCAACTTGGGACCCCACGACCATTCTGAAAAAGACTTGTAGGTCGTAGCCCAGCCGTGGTAAGCAAAGTTTTATAACAGGTGAGAAACATCGAATACAAAGATCAGTGACAAAACTCGTCCACTCGTCCACGTAACATAACCAAGAAATATTTCTGTCTGGAAAAGCGACACAAGTCACATGTACATAAACTGTTTCCACGAAATGTTAAGAAAAGAAAGACCAATTCCATTTGCATCAAATTGATTCTTCCCGTAAATTTGTTAAATATATTTTTTTTGAGGAAAATTGCCTCCCCCTCTCGCTATGAATAGAAGTGAAAACGAATATTCTTTCTCTGTTGCTAAAACCTATAATAAATATATGTTATTGTTGTTGTTTTTCTTAGTGCAAAGCAACACAATGGGCTATCTGTACTCTGTCCACGTGGGGAACCAAATCCCGTATTTTTAGCGCTGTAAGTCCTTAAACTTACTGTTGACCCACCGTATTAGAGGTTTTAAATGATATCAGTTAGAGTCCTAAGGGTTTTTAAAAAAATGATATCAGTTAGAGTCCTAAAGTTTTTAAAAAAATGATATCAGTTAGAGTCCTAAGGTTTTTAAAAAAATGATATCAGTTAGAGTCCTAAGGTTTTTTAAAAATGATATCAGTTGGAGTCCTAAGGTTTTAAAAAAGATATCAGTTAGAGTCCTGAGGTTCTTTTTCTAAATGATATCAGTTAGAGTCAGAAGGGTTTTGTGTTTGCGAAGTTCTATGGTTTTCTTGTTACAACGCCCTCAAACGCCTGAAAAAAAAGTAGTGACTTCTTGTGAAACCAATCATCGTAATTATACAAAACCAGTGTTGTCAGATTCTAAACAAACAACAACAAAAAAGTAGTGACTTCTTGTGAAACCAATCATCGTAATTATACAAAACCAGTGTTGTCAGATTCTAAACAAACAACAACAAAAAAGTAGTGACTTGTGAAACCAATCATCGTAATTATACAAAACCAGTGTTGTCAGATTCTAAACAAACAACAACAAAAAAGTAGTGACTTCTTGTGAAACCAATCATCGTAACTATACTAAACCAGTGTTGTCAGATTCTTAACAAACAAAAACATTTTCCATTCACCACCATTTTTTTCTTTGATATTGCTATTTTCTTAAATGTAAATAGATTGGACAAATCGTCTCATCCATTGAACACGTTTAATCACTTGATATCAAAGTCTTTGGATATCAAATTCAATGAATATTTTCTTAAAAATACATTTTGTTTGTTTGTCGTTAAGCGCAAAGCTACAAATGGGATATCCGCAATGTGTCAACTGTAGGGATCGAACCTCGATCTATAGCACTATAAGCCCTTCTGGTTATCGCTGAGCCACTAGGGGGCTTTCTATGTTTCTCACAAATGTCCGTCGACACAGTTTTGAAGTTTCCTCAGTAACGTTACACATGTTAAGCCTAATAGTGACAGCACACAAAATATTGACTTTGATTCTTTATCTTAATATATATGAACTACGTCATTGCCAGCTATCTTTGACTTACCAAATACCATTTATCTAGTGGTAGTTTGGTAAACCTGTCAACCGCCCATGGTTCACTACCCGAGCCCAGGACATGTCTTAGCGGGACAGCAGAAATTACCACGTGCTTCTCTGCGGCATACACGACTTGAATAGCGTTGATCGACAAGAGTAGGTTCGTTCATACAGGCCTCCCACACAGATCTGGATGGGTGTTGTTTTCTTGGTTAGGGTCACAGTTTCGGTCAATGGCTTCTAGACCTACAAGCCAGTTAGCTTTACGAAGATGTGACCAATCTTCAAACATCTTACATCGGTCATTTGATCTTTTCCTTCAGACATAAAAAAACCACTTTAAATTGGTTTCATTAACCAGAAGCGTCATGCAAAGAGATAACAAAGAAAAATAAACTTGGTGTTCGCAAAGTTTATTTCCTGTTTTTCATGGGCCAATTTTTTAAAAATCCTCCATAAGATGGACAAAAAAAAAAAGTTCAGTTAGATCAACCTTTCATTTGCTTTGAGAAATAAGAAAATTTTCTTTTTAAAATTAACTTTTAATCAATGCAATCTGCATAAATAAAAATCAACCTGATAATGAGTGTAGCTAATTAGTATGCTGCTCCCACTTATAACGATTAGAATGCATTGTTACATCAATTAAATAACCTTGCTGTTAGCGACATATTAGGCCTTAATCCCAATATTATCTCACGAGATTCAGCTATCTTATGACATTTAGGTTAGCTCTAAAATCTATACACTAAACTACTAATCCAAACTAATTTTTGTAATAAAAACATAATAATCGTAACCTAGAAACAATAAAAATTGATATGTTAAACATTCTAACTAAGGCTGTTAATGAAAGCAGTGCTTCTTTTATTGAAAACATAAAACACGTTGTTCTTTTTTTTTTAGAGTTTTTCTGCTTTATATGTGTTTGTTACAACAATGTAGTACCGTTGTTTATCATTCCAAAGTAATGTTTGATTCAATAATGTAAATAACACGTACAGTTCTTATCCAGAAAACAGGTTGACGAGTGGGCGAGAGGAATTTTGAGTTTTTGAAGATAACAATTGGGGCTAATATTTGAGTTGGGGCTGGAGGGATGTAATGTGGTTGACTACACCAGTTGAATATCAATTCGCAATCCAACCGAGGCAGACTTAAAATTAGTTATCGTTTTAGATTTAAAAAAAAAAATCCACAACAGGTTCTGGATCTCCGATTGGAAGAGATCTGGCAGAAATTAAGTACAGAACATAGGTTACACAGACCTGCGATGGTTTTATTGTCTTTTTTTCTTTTTTGCTTGTTCTACAGTAACTCCTGTACGTGTACGTATAATGGAGCAAAATGAAGGAAGGACTCACTGAAAGTATTCGAGAAAACAAAATAAAAAAAACGTAAACAATTCAAATGTTTCAATACTGTGATGTGAAACCCTGGCAAAACACCAGTACAGCTCGTGAGGCCTAACATCTATGGTTTATCTATAACACGTAATAAAAGAGTAACTTAAAACAATGTGTGAAAAATATACAGTCGAGAATAGATAACGGGTGTCATTAGGCTATCAGCTAATTAACACTAACAAAAAAGTGTCCACTAACAAAAAAAATATCCAATAGATATTTCCGGGGGATACCAAACCACAATTTACATTCAGTTAAGGAAAAGCAAATTATTTAGGTAAAGTGTATATCCTAGAACAGTGGTTCCCAAACTCTTTTAGTCTGAGGCTCCCTTGATGTGAATAAAAAAGTTTGAGGCCCCCCAACATATGACTTTAGCATGGTGATTGAAAAACAGTTCCGTAGTATAAACATTAACATTTCCTTTTAACATACTATATAATTCAATTCATTCAACATAATTTTTATCTGCTTATTTAGAATTAAAATTAATTCAGCATCTTTGTTTTCGGCCCAATTTTTGGCGGCCTCCCAGAAAAAGTTTCAAGGCCCCCAGGGGGGCCGCAACTCCCATTTGGTGAAACACTGCCCTAGAATTCTGGTCTTTTGGCCTATTATACTGCTAAAGAAGTTTTTTTTTCCAGAAATTCCACTCGTAGAAGTTTGAATGCTTTATGATGTTAATAATGATGGTGAAGTAGAAATACAAAAATAATGACCTGTTTTTTTTTAGTACCTGGATCCAAATGTATCACTAGAGAACGTCTAGGTCACGACATTACTAAGTGAAATAACCTTATAAAGGTATCGGTTTATCTGTCAACCAGTAAGGCAACTCCAAACGCCCCCTACCCATGGCCTAGTAAAGTATAGTAGGCATAAATAAAAGATTAATTGTAATCTGCACATAATAACGTAAACTGTGACACTGTTTTGTTAATATTAGATAAGTAAAAAAATTCCGTAATAACGATGATTTTGAGTGATTTTATGGCTTTAGTTTTATGTGCTTTAGTACAGATTTTCATCTGAAAGAATATAAGTTGCATTCTACATATCATTATTACACAATGAATTCAATCATTAAAGATAATTATCATATTTTCCCAACCAATGGCACTGGTCTGTAGTGTGTAAAGTGGGGCGGGTGGTAGAAACTGCATCTTCATTTGTATTAGGACGAGGGTTAATCTTCACAAAGGTCCAAATACCGTTACTTACTATCATACATTTCGTTTTTCCACTGTTAAAATGGTTATTGTAATTCTTAAAAATTCGCATATCAATAACTAGATGAATAGTAGGGTATATTGTTGTTGTCCATGATGATGCAACAAGTGAGTCACATTCATACTTTCGGACAAGTCCATTATCCGAAATAGGTGAGTCACATTCATACTTTCGGACAAGTCCATTATCCGAAATAGGTGAGTCACATTCATACTTTCGGACAAGTCCAACTTGTCCGAAAGTATGAATGTGACTCACCTATTTCGGATAATGAACTTGTCCGAAAGTATGAATGTGACTCATCTATTTCGGATAATGGACTTGTCCGAAAGTATGAATGTGACTCACCTATTTCGGATAATGGACTTGTCCGAAAGTATGAATGTGACTCACCTATTTCGGATAATAGACTTGTCCGAAAGTATGAATGTGACTCATCTATTTCGGATAATGGACTTGTCCGAAAGTATGAATGTGACTCACCTATTTCGGATAATGAACTTGTCCGAAAGTATGAATGTAACTCACCTATTTCGGATAACCATTATCCGAAATAGGGAGAGACTCGGGGAAGATATTTTTTATGTGTTCTTGTGGTTGATTCACAACAGGAATTGCTTTATGACATTTAGTTTGTAGCATAAATCCATCCAAAAAAAAAGATATGATATTTAAATATGGGGACAGTTAATGTACTGTCCTTTCATTGCAAAAGTTGGAGGCAACTCCCCCACCCCCACCGTAATCAGTGCCAATGCTCCCAGCAGATTAGTTATAGTCATAAAATTCAAATCTACGTGAATACTGGGACACATTCAATTCTCTATAATCATGAGGAATATTGGTATTAGACTAAAGGCCTCGTCGTCACTGGAAATGGCAGATATAGTGTGGTAGACATATCATTAAATATTATTCCTTATTGTTATTCTTAAGTTGTCAGAATTACTAATATATTCTACTCCCCCCCGTTAATTATATGACCCAGTCCAGGGACAAGAAGACTACTTGATGATAGTTCTTCTGAATGATGAGAAAAAAAAGTCAATGAAGTAAGAATATAATAAAAAATAATAGATAACTGGTTTCGAAATAAATAAACAATGTGGTGCAATTAGTCCATTCCCCTATTTGTAAAATTACACTTCATCGACTTCAACTGGTTCACACTGAAACAGTTATTGTTCTCATCGACTTCAACTGGTTCACACTGAAACAGTTATTGTTCAATCAGCTTGATGATGTCGTATCTCAGCTCCGTTATTAGGCGAAAGGCCTCGTCGGCACTCGATATGTTTGACATATTGTTATACAACCTTTATTTTCACTCTTACGTTATTAGAATCCCCATCACCAAACACGCTCGTCCTTTCAGCCGTGGGAGAATTATAATGTGACGATCAATTCCACTATTCGTTATTACAGTTACGTCGCCAAGATTACTAAATACTTTATACACTTGAGATTAAAGCAACCTAGAATATATATATTATTAGTCACCTAGTCGTTACCATTCGTCGCTTACACGGCTCCTCTAAACCCAGTCTGTTTTGTAACGTGGTATGTCACAAGCCTGGGGTACGAAAGATTGCGGGTTCAAATTCGAGGCGAGGAAATATATCGTGTAATAATGAAAAACAATCCTCAATTGTAAAATTTAAGGCCCTCCAGTGGCACAGCGGTATGCCTGCGGACTTACAACGCTAGAATCCAGGTTTCGATACCCATGGTGGGCAGAGCACAGATAGCCCATTGTGTTGCTTTGTGCTTAACCTCAAACAAACCCTAGTTTGACCCTAAGCTAAGCCTTAATAATGTAGCTCACTTTACGATCACAAAGAACCCATTTCAATGAAGAGTGTATAATATCTAAAGTATATAAAATTCAATTAGTGAAAAAAAGTTTTTTTTTTGTCGTTAAAAACAAAACTACACAATGGGCTATCTGCGCTGTGCCCATCACGAATTTTAGCGTTATATGCCCTCAAAGTTACCACTGAACTATCGGATAGGTGTGTGTCTTTAAAAAGCATTTTAATTCCATTAAATTATCGAACCTCTTCATGATACGCAGCCAACACAGTAACCACTGGGCCACGAGCGGTTCCAGAGCTATTTGTTATGATTTTAATTTCTGATCAAAAACAATAGATAAGTTATTGCCATTAATGTCTCCTCGTATTTGTTCAACAGTTAAAAAAAGCTTTGTCAACACACAATATGCCATTATGTCCAGCAGGATTAATTTCCAATAAAAGGTGTTAAACAAGAATAATTTGAATACTTTAAGTATGTAGCCATAATGGCCGAAGTGGAGATATCTGTACAATAATCGACCCTTATCATTGATTTCTAAGTATAAAATATAGCCATAGAAGCACGAGTGTTAAGCCTCACACTGATATCGGTACAAGCTTATCATAACTTCACACGTTCCTATTGCACTTCCTGAATAGATTTAAACGCGTTTTACAAGAACAATGTTCCTGGCCTCTTGATAATTTTGGAACTATTTTCTTCGTTGCAAAAGATCACGATTACTAACTATCCAACACGCAGTTTACTCCGTAACAAGCTTCTACAAGGATTGCAAGGTCAGTCTTAGAGAACGTTTTGACAAACTTTCTATGACCCACCCTCCCAACACACACACACACACACACTGTGCGTAGAAGTTAGCTTCCAAGACAACGTTTAAGCAGACCAAAGGTACAAAAGTCTGTTTGAAATGAATCGGATAACTTGAAAGGTATGTATGTGGTCGAATGGAATTATTATGATTCCAGTTTCTACAGCCATTTGTTTCTCGTGAAAAAAACAAAAAAAACTACTGATTTCGAAGTGTGACTGGAAGCTTATAAATAATTGTTATCATTTTGTTGATGGTACCAGGAGGTATGCCCAGCTTCATTTCGATTGATTTTTTTTGATCGGTAGGTTCTCTTTCGTAATCACAGCTTTTAAATTGCAGACGAAAGAGCTAATTTTTCTAAATTGGTTTGGGACATGTTATCTCCCTTTTTTTAAACACACTGCTGCGCGAGCTTATCTGCATCTGTGAAGAACACTGTTTGAAGTATAGTGGATCTACATCTTTAACAATCTCGTTCTACCATATCCTCCCTTGGAAACGCCTGTGACAGCTATAACATTATCCTGGCAACACTGCACTTTCATGCGGTCAATAATTAACAGTGAATTAAATTTATAGGTACTCAATGTTTAACCCATGGCTCACACCTGCGGTGATGTGATATTGAATTACCATATCAAAGAGAGTCGTTCTCATAAACTCCGATTGAAACTGTGTATTTTTCTTACTGGGAACAAATTGTTTGAAAACGCTTGTCGTATATTTTATTGGTGCCAAGCGTATTTTCCTTACCAAATAGAAATATAAAAGATAATTATATTCAAGATGATCCTTCCATTGTTGCGTGATGTTAGATATAACCATCCTTATTAAACATTAAACTCTTGCATTGTTTATATATAACCTTTTAATGGTTTATAAAGTCATGGTCGTAATGACTGGTGAATAACCGATTTAAATGTGGCCAATCTAACCAGTCGGTCCCAGTTTACGGCCTCCCGGTGGCTAAGTGGTAAGTCTGAGGGCTTATAACACTAAAAACAGGGCTTCGATAACCGCGATGGGTAAAACAAAAATAGCCCATGATATCGCTTTGTGCTTAGCAGCAAATAAAAAAAATACAAATTTCTGTTGTTCATAAGGTTATGATCACAATGACTTGTGAAAGACTGATTTGAAGATGGCTAATCTAACTAGTTGACTACAATTCAGTTGTTCATAAGGTTATTACTCACAATGACTTGTGAAAGACTGATTTGAAGATGGCTAATCTAACT
>NW_013668506.1:115871-124447 GCF_000517525.1 Limulus polyphemus | reverse complement strand
AAACTGTGGTAGGTGGAGCTAGTGTCGTTGGTACACGACACAATTAATATAAAAAAATCATACAATTTATAATAAGCCCTATTATAAGTTTTCCACGTACACATACATACTACTCTCCTCACTTACACTCTCACCCTTTACTTCCATAGCCTCACCAGTATTTTCTGATCTTAAAATTGACAAAAATGGTACCACATATTCTTCAATCGTGCCAGAAAAAGCAATCGCATCCTTGGCATCAATGGGTAAGTGTTAAAAAATATGAGTTTTTGTTACTACGTTTTTATATTTTTTTCTAAAATTAGGCCTGGGTTTGTAATTAAAAAAAAAATCAACAAAAAGTCGTACGTTAGCCTAAAACGTTTGAGAACCACTGGACAAGTCCATAACATAATCAAGGACTTATTGTTTATTTACATTTTGAAATTGACCTTGGATGAGTGAAATCACAGTTTCGCAATATCAGTCCAAATCCTCAACTGATCACGTGCCCGCTAAAGAAGTACTTGGACTTAGTTTATAACTTTTCCATACATTCGATTTCTCTATTTCGTCTAGTATATTCGCCCCTCCCCCCGTTTTAGAAATATTCTTTTAGCTGGCTCCCCAAAAAAGATAAAAAAAAATATATATGTAGCTGCCCTTGAAGAAATATATATATTTATATACAAAGATGTGGTAACCTTTTTATAGTGTGTATAAGATTTGATGTATTCATCGGTGAATCCTTCATCTTTTTACAAAGTAATCATAATGTATAAGTGGTCTTAGACTTGAATACGTGATACTATAAAACCTCTACTTTTTTTAGGCTTAAGTTCTCACGGCATTGTACTGGATAGAAGATCGTTATGGGTCACGTGACTTTGTCGAACTTTATTGTGTTCTTTCTCGTGATTTCGTGTATAGTATTCATACCTCCGTGGTCCCAACTGCCGCAAAGTAACCCGGGGGTTAGAGGTACTCACCAAAACTTACATCGTATTGCACAAGGAAGTGCCCATCCAATTAAAAAAGCCGCAACTAATAACGGAAGAGAAGTTGTAGGGGGCCTAGCGACGGTTTTGTTGCAGATTTTCATATGATTCAGCGGAAGGAGACTCTACAGATACTTATAGGGGAAAAAAAAGGACTTTAAAATTCAACTATACATTTGAAGTGTAAATCAGACTCTTATAGTAGCAATCCGCAATCGGTGCAAGTACGTTGTTGCGAACAAGGAAGAAAAAAAAAGTATATAGACGTTGCTAAAGAATACTGTAATGTTAAGTTATATTAATAAAAACCTTTTCCTACTCAGACCCAATCTGGTATTCTTCTGAATAAAAGGAACGTCTAAACCAGATTATATATTTTTTTGTATTATTTTCTATTTGTTGAGGCGATGTTGCAAGTCGTAATTTAAAACCAAATCTTCCCTAGTGACGGTGACGTATCCATGCAAGTTCAACCAGAGAGTAAGACACTCCCTGGAAGAGTTCACTAAAACGGAAAGACAGGCTTTCATTAAGAACAGGTTCATTGTGAATAGGTAAATAGAAGGTAGGTTTATACAGGTTTGAAGCCTCAGGTCTTGATGCAAAGATAGGCCACGAAATTCCAACCCCTATTGCTATTATTTATTGTTTTGTGGACAAAACCATCCCGTTGGAGTGTTCGAATTTAGAGTTGAAACGCACTTCCCGCTGCTTCATATAGACGCTTTCAAAATGGGAACAAAAACTGGAAATTTTCTTTTTCGATTCACATAGGTCAAAGTTTAATTTGTTCGCTTCAGGATTTCGCGAAAATTTTGTTTGTTTGTTTGTAATTAAGCACAAAGCTACACAATGGGCTATCTGGGCTCTGCCCACCACGGGTATCGAAACCCGGATTCGAGCGTTGTAAGTCCGCAGATATACCGCTGTGCCACTGGGGGGGGGCGAGAAAAGCTATACATAAAAGGACTATTTGTGTATCCCCGTCTCTAATTTTGAACCGATAGATTAGAGAGAAGGTAGCTAGGCAACAGCATCCACCGCCAAATCGTAGACTAATCTTGTTTGAAAGGATAGTGGAATTTGGCCGTCACTCTTGTAGCGCATCCATCACTCATAAATGCGGAGCGCGTTTTTGCGGCAACAGGTCGTGAAACAGGATAAAACAAAAAGTTTTCATCACTTAGATGACCAGACATTTTTACTGTCAAAAGTTCATAAGATAGTTTTTATGCAAGAGCTCTTGGTTCAATTTTCTGGCAGGATGATACGCTGTCATTTTTTTTGGGGGGGGGGGAGCACAAAGC
The DNA here is from genome assembly GCF_000517525.1 of Limulus polyphemus. Classification (NCBI taxonomy): domain Eukaryota; kingdom Metazoa; phylum Arthropoda; class Merostomata; order Xiphosura; family Limulidae; genus Limulus; species Limulus polyphemus. The sequence continues at coordinate 122,163 of NW_013668506.1, read as the reverse complement.
TACACAACTATTTATATGCGCTCTGTCCATTGCGGGAAATAGAACCCAGGATTATAGGGCTTTAATTCCGTAAACTTACCGCTGACCCACTGGAGACCAGAATGGCACAAATGCAATAAATAATATCCAGTTTTATTCATATTTCACGTACAAATTTATTCCCCACGAAACAAAACAAAAATAATTTATCTTACTCAAAGTTCCTATTTTTGTTCAACCATTTGCTGCGTTTTTTTTTTTTTTCGTTCAATAATGCTTTAGGTGTGAAATAGATTTACCAAGTTTTTTTTTGTCACGCAGTTCTTGTATTTATTTGCAAAGTATGTTGTTTTAGTGCGTTCATCTAAACTAATGAATATAGACTCCAGAAAAGTCGTCGCTTACGTTAATGTTGTCTTAGGCATTCCGTTCGTTTGATTTCTTGTCGTTGTGATGATTGGAAAAGCGCCAAAAGTCATAAATGAGGAACACAGACGTTACTCAGTACAAAATCAGATTTACCATTTTGAACGATACTGAGAACCATATAAACATATAATTTATTTAAACTTCCCTCCTGAAAAAAAAAACAAAAAGAAGAAGAAGAAGAAGAAAATACACTGCAACACAGAGGTGTTTATGAAAGATTGGGCAAAAGTGATTATACAGTTGTTTCATTTAGAACATAGTTTGTTTTCTAACTAGCTACCTGAAAAAAAAACCAACAACACTTACATTGGTTTGAATTGTTCAAGTAATATTTTCTTTAGCACCAACCATATAATACCAATTATAGCAACTGTAACAAACCGTATAATACCACTTATACGTTATCCAAAAATAGTTGTTGTTTTTTAAACTTAGAGAAAAACAAACAAACAAACAAAAAACCAAAACTAAACCCTAATTATCAAATGACAAAATGTAGGCAGAATATAAATAAAACGTAACAGTTTTAGTAGGCAGCTTCTGTACAATGCTTTCATCTTTCTTATTTTTTTGCAATTGTGATTCTTGTAGACGCTCCTCCAGCAGTCTTCTGAACATTCCTATCGAGTTAGGTTTTTTGCCGTATTGTTTTGAACAGCTTTGTCGCAGATATAAACGAAAGAATGGCCGTGTTAATGACAAATGGGCATTTCTTCATAACACGTGTCATTTTAGAGGAATCGCTCTTTCGTTGCTAAGCAACTAATATCCCTTAGCATCTTTTGATTCGGCGCATTCCACATCACGTGTAAAGTACTCTACCATAAGCTCAACCTTTACCATCAGGCAGCTTCTTGTCTATTATTCCTTAAGTCACTAATAAATACATTTTTCTTTTGTTACTTGTTTGTATCATCAGATACGTCTGGTCAGAAATTGTGATGTGTCAAACGTAAGATCCTTGTTTCTTACTGACAGGTTTTATCAGGAGTAGATTAAATAACCTCTTCTATATTAGACTGGAGTCCCTTCTCGAGTTCCGACATATTTATCTAATCGTTTGTAAACAATATACGAACATGACATTTCATATAAACTGGATTTGCTCCTTTCTTTAGTTATCCTTCTCACAAATTGTTCAAATATTCAGCCTAGTTTAACTGTTTATAAAATCAGGAACATTTTGGACTTGAATAAAATAAACAGGCTACAGATGTGAGAAGTGATTTTTTTTTAAACAGCAGGAGAAAATAAACTTAATAAACTGATTTCACCTAGCAAGTTTCACTGATGTCTTTAATGGAAAAACAATAGCCAAGAGTTACCCAAGAAGATCCAGCCAGTTTCCAGGAGCAGGGACGATTCTACAGACTTATTGTTGGTTGAGGGGAGGTATTTTGGGACCCCTGAATTACAATGATATTTTAAACATCGCGTGTCTTTACTAGTCAGTTAGTGAAATAACTCGGTAGACATAGGCAGGAATATACAGTCGTATTTCCCACTGCTTATCATTTGATAACTTTGGAGATTTGGTTTCCACTTGATAACCGTTATGATCTTTGATCCACGTCCCCATTCGTGTTGAGGTAAAACAACTTTGGATATTTTACTCGGTCAGGGTGGGGAAGTGTATGTACTTCTGGTTTATGTAAAAAATGTCCAAAGAACTTTATTGGTAAGAATGTGTTACTATTTAGGCTTTAAAAATTCTCCTATTTTTGTTTTGTTTTGTGAGGCGAAATACAATTATTACACTTATTAGTCACATTATAACAACCTCAATACAGTTTTTATTCGTAATAAAGTCTTCCTTCTTTTTTGAAAAGAGACACTTTTGTTCAATTTGTAAAAGAAAAAAAAATTAAAAATACGAAAGAAATACCTCGTTTATAGTGGCGGCACCTTACGGTGAAACATTTTACATCACACCTGACTTTTCTTGTCACGCAAGGTTTCGGCACTTCACGCCTTTGTAGTCTAGAAGGGCAAATGTGTCGGGATAACGACAGTTTAAAACCCGTTAGGTCTATGCTTCTGGCAAGTCTCCCGAAGGATGTGACGATTGATCCTTTGTTTCCTTGGGCTACTTTCAAAAAGACGTGACGAACGACCCCAAGTGTCTACCGAAACTTAATATCGTTGTGTGTTTATTATTACGTTTGTTCGTAACTCGAGCCGTCCTTTCGAAACAGTGGCACGTGAACGCAGTGGTGCACGGGAATTATGACATTTACCCACTTGACGACGCACCTTAACGTTCTTGGCGGATGTTATAATACGATACAATTATTAAAAGATATAACGAGCTGTTTCAAATACACTTCATAATAGATTAATTATAATATGCTTTCGATTGTGGAATGACGTTTTTTAAGTACTGTAGCTATCATATTATATTTAGTTCTGTAACAAAAACTCTCGACGTTGAAACTCATAGACAAATGACAATGAATTCTATGGGATTAAATAAAACAAATCCAGTTACTACTGAATTAGTCCTTCTTTATAATACTAGTGAAACTATTTGGAGAGTCTCCGGTATCTTTCATGCTCTGTGTTTAATCATCTCTAGTAGGGTTTCTTCAGCACGAAACTAGCCTACCTATTCAACAACGACTCAACTAAGACCATCAAGATTAAACCCCAGTGCCGGAAGGAACCAGTCTGAATGCCGAAACGTTCTTTGTGTGTGTTAACGAGAACGTTGCTTTTGTATCCAAAGATGATGCATGAAGTTTGAAAAGCGTTAGTGTCGAAGGTAAAAAAAAAAGAAAAAAGAAATGCACAGGAAGCATCGTCTTCATATGGGAACTATATCTCCCCCTTCTGTTTCGTTTTTATACTACAGCTCATAAATATCAGCAATAAGCTTGATGAGCGGGTTTAACTGGTTCTCTTGCAGGTCCGATTACCCACTTAACCATATACAAAAAAACTCGTTTTTATTTTTATTTTTACGTGAATAATTCTATTGACAACATCAACACTACGCTACCTAAATCAATATGTATCAGAAAACTGTACGTTATACCTCATACAGGATAGGGCAAAAGGTGTTATACGGCTGGTAGTATATGGTTGGTATTGGTACTAAAGAAAGTACCGCGAAGACACTTGAAACCAATTGAATTATTGTTTGTTTCGGAGTAATATGTTAAATATTAAATTATGCTCTTAATGAAACAAATGTATAGTCACTTTTGTCCCATGGGATAATTATTGTTGACTACTATGGGATAATTATTGTTGACTACTATGGGATAATTATTGTTGACTATGTATGGGATAATTATTGTTGACTACTATGGGATAATTATTGTTGACTACTATGGGATAATTATTGTTGACTACTATGGGATAATTATTGTTGACTATGTATGGGATAATTATTGTTGACTATGTATGGGATAATTATTGTTGACTAGTATGGGATAATTATTGTTGACTACTGTGGGATAATTATTGTTGACTACCATGGGATAATTATTGTTGACTACTATGAGATAATTATGTATGGTTGCCAGAAGTTTGGAGGATTCAGGGACTATGCATAACGAAAGCTTGTACCTGTATTCGCATAATATTTAATTAACACTTTAGTTAAGATCTCATTTACTTAGGCTTAAATTCAAAGTAAACGTCACTAGTTAAAGAAACCGTGAACACAACAACAGGAGATTTAGGGTATACATATAAATATCCGGTCAACAACAAAAGGTGATTCATGGTATACTTATAAATATCTGGTCAACAACAGAAGGCAAGGCTCTTCTTTCATGCACGAGTTTAGGAAAAGTCTTTTCTTTTCCAGACGTCGTGGTATATCGCTTTCAGTGGAAATATCGAAGATTATCCTCAATATGCGAGAAACATTGTTTGCCCATTTACATGCAACATCCATACAGCCAAACAGCCTTATGCAACAGTATGAAAAACACATAACTTTTAAACCGTTGTCATGGGTAGTGATAGCCTGTGGGATAACCTAAGCCTCACTAGGATCCAACAACAGTAGAACATTCGTAAAGCTAAACAACCTTATGCAACAGTCTGAAAAACACGTAACTTTTAAACCGTTGTCATGGTTAGTGATAGCCTGTGGGATAACCTAAGCCTCACTAGGATCCAATAATAGTAGAACATTCGTAAAGCCAAACAACCTTATGCAACAGTATGAAAAACACATAACTTTTAAACCGTTGTCATGGGTAGTGATAGCCTGTGGGATAACCTAAGCCTCACTAGGATCCAATAACAGTAGAACATTCGTAAAGCCAAACAATCTTATGCAACAGTCTGAAAAACACGTAACTTTTAAACCGTTGTCACTGGTCTAAGCGATTGGTTTGTTATACTTAATCACATTTATAGTACTGTTAAAGTGACAGCTGCATAGAAAACTCTATGGAATATATTTATATTTACGTGCCCTTCATAGGGTTAAACATTTTTGATAAATTTGTAAACGTACACGATATAATACTTTATTAAATCCGCGAATTTGTGGGCAGTGACCCCGAAATAACAAGGTTCAAGTTCGGAGCATTATATATGCGCAGACCACACCGGCAGGTATATCTGCGGAGTTACAACGCTAAAAACCGGGTTTCGATACCTGTGGTGGGCAGAGCACAGATGACCCATTGTGTAGCTTTGTGCTTCACTACAAACAATCAAACACATGAACAGGAATCATAAAGAAGTGACCAATCAGCCCCATCAACAACGAATCGGACAAAGATACATATGGATAAACATTTTTTTTTCTTCTTCTGTTGTTTAAACGCAGACCACGTTTCATTCGGGCGACATTATTAAACTGGATAGATCTGATAACACTGTGCTCTAGAAGACGTATAAAACTTTGGTTCAGAGTTATGCAATACTGTTTACCCAATAGTGTAATTTAGAAGAGTCGCTTTTGCGGAATGAGCCACTTTGAACTTTTGAATTAATCACAGCCGCATTCTTCTCTTGAAACTTGTTATTTTCTTGAAGTCCTGACATTTACGGAGAAAGAAAGTTAAGTAGCTAACTACAGCTACCAATTCTGGATTGTTGAAAACAGGAGTTTAAAAGCACGCGAATACCATAGCAACTCGAGCCAATTGTTTAGACTTTACAAGATAAGGAAGATGGGACGTGGATGAGGACATCTGTCATGACAACATCAGAACGTCTGGACCGCACAAATAGAACAAAACAGTAAAGAACAACTCCCATACCTTGAACTAGTTTCTGTGCAACTTAACAAGAACAGTAGCTAGTGTGCAGTAAAGACCAAATGTTTTCTTTAAATCATCCAACGAGCCAACTCAAACATCACACTTGATACTCCCGGAATTATAGGAATCTCTAAAGAACCTTTGAACAGTTAGTGCGATGTTCAAAGAATTTTGGCAAATACATTTTCTTACAAAACATCCCCACTTTCTGTAGTATACAAACTTGTATAATTAATTACTTTTTTCCTTATCTTTCTGAGTCATCATCCTATGTTCCAAACTTCAGATCTACGTGTTTTGGTACAAAGCACGAGCAACACATGCAATTTATTTAAATGTTGCAAGTGCAAATTATTGCTGTTAATAACTGATAATTATTTAGATCATGTCGGCATTTTATAAGAGCAACTAACACCCCGAAAAATCCTCTGTGGGACAGTGATAAGTTTACGGACTTACAACGCTAAAATCCGTGGTTCGATTCCCAGTGCCTACCAGTGGCACAGCGGCATGTCTGTGGACTAATAACGCTAGAAACCGGATTTCGATACCCGTGGTGAGAAGAGTACAGATAGCTCTTTGTTCAGCTGTGTGCTTAACTACAAACAGTTCGACTCCCAGAGGTGGACACAGCAAATAGCCTAATGTGGCTTTGC
>NW_013668506.1:110465-115312 GCF_000517525.1 Limulus polyphemus | reverse complement strand
GCTGCCTGTCCATTTGTCCCTCGTAACCCCTCCCTCCACCTATGGGCATTACTGTCCTCTATCAACTCACAGTTAGCATCTCCATACGTCTAAGTAACCTCAAAATGGCTGCCTGTCCATTTGTCCCTCGTAACCCCCTCCCTCCACCTATGGGCATTACTGTCCTCTATCAACTCACAGTTAGCATCTCCATATGTCTAAGTAACCTCAAAATGGTTGCATATCCATTGCTATATGACCAGGAGAGATAGTTAGTTTGCACGAGTATTTGTAGGAGGGGGCCAATTAGCCAGCAGGGGCATGTCCAGCTCCTGGAACCGAACGACAGGGTTGACTATCATTTTCATAACTCGTCTACAGACGGTAGTGGGGGCGTGTTCAGTGACACCGCGGATCTAACCTTGGACATTCTGATACGCAGCGTTACACTAACCACTACGCTGCACCCGGCCTGTATAAGTGTGTAAGGAACAGAAACTGAAGTAAAAATAACATTTCAATGACTTTATATTTTACAAATATTCTATACAAGTGAAAGAACAAAAGTCCTGAAGGAATGTGCGTGTAATTCTATAGAAAGATATGTGAATATATTAATGTACCAAACGAACCGTGCATTCACCCTTGTCACTTAACGTGATCCTACTCTTCTAAATTTTGTATTGTCTCCATAGATGGCGCTAAATCTTTTTACTTATGAGCAGTTAAATAAGTTTTTATATTACTTCAACCTCAAAAACGAACGTTATGTTACCTACGACAATACTAAATTAAATTACGTGAATTATATTGCCATCGTTGAGGGGACATTTCATAAATCATAAGAATAAAAAAAAAGTTGAAATGTAGCCTATTGACAATATTTCTATTTAAAATTATGCATCTATGGTATGGCTTCATATTTCTTTTCTTTATTTTATGGTTTTATTAAAAACATAAAGTCAATTTTATTAAATGAGCTCATTCTATCCAACCGTTTATAATTACAGATATTTCTTTCAATATGCGTGAATGAAATAGAATACTTTATTATATTTATATTTTAATGTTTCTAACAAGTCTTGATTAACCACATAGACTTAGTATTAGTCTAAGGATAGTAGTTTGAATGGGCAGGTGGCGCTGCACTGACAAAAAGGAGGTGACAATGTGAAAAGGTCGAATTACAATGGCGTCATCTTAAGACAGGTAAAAACTGAGAATTCAGTGTCGCCTGGTGTATAGATTCTTTACTATAGAACGTCTTTCGTTCAAACGGAATATAAAAGTCTTAGCGAGGCCTGAATCATACTGGTAACGACGCCTCTGTTCTTCAACTATACTGTGACAAAGAGGAATCCGGCAGCAGTCGGATGCATGAAAGGGCGGACATATTTGGGTTTGGACTGCCAAGCTATGGGTGGAACTCAGGTAGAACGTTATCAATCATCCGCAGACAAAGTAACGCGACAAAAGAATAAAAGCTGCTATTAAAAAAGGGTGCGTTATCCTCCGGTCGTTTCTAACCTGACGCGATGTTTGTGATTCGGGGGAATCTTCTTATTTATAGAGGGAGCTAGTTACGAAAACCTGACCCTTGGCGTTAATGTGTCGCTTTATTTAGCCATTAACCAATGGTTTTTTTAGGAGCAGAGAGACAGGGTGAGTGGACACACTGGTTTCTCAAAATGTAAAGCATGGATTCAAGATATTGAAAATGTAAAGCATACGAGCTAACCCTTACAGGAAAAGGGGCAACGTTTTCAATATCCTTAATCCACGAAAAGGTGGGTAAAAGGGTCCAACCTGTGATAGTCGTAAGAGAAGGTCCTTTAGTGGGTCAGCGGTAAATTTGAGGGCTTAAATCTCTAGAATCCGGTGTTCGATTATTCGCAGTGGCTCGAGCACAGATAGTAAACAAAGAAAGAAACATGAGAGAGAGAATTGAAACCTTATTGATAATTGAAGCTCGAATGTGTGGAAGGATCGTTCGATGAACGTTATTTATTTATTATTCTTTAGGCGTTCTATTTGCTTGAAACATTGTTACAGAGCGTTCTAAACGCGTAACAAAGTTTAGAATTTGTGAAGGAAGTGTTACTACGACTCTCTGTTACGTTTTTTTTTTTTAGAATACAATAAAACATGCTTCAGATATTTATACTTTAAACTGAAAAAATGAAGTTAAATTAGATAAGAAAATTACGGAATTTTAAGCACTGACGAGAAGAACAAATAAACAAAACTGTATTATTTGATAGATTGTTTAGGCACAATATCCAGGATGACAACTGCTTGTTGTAGAAACACGACTGTAGAGGACAACGTTTCGAAAGACTTCCGCCTTTCGTCTTCAGGTTGTGTTACTACAACAGGCAGTTGCCGTCCATTGAATTAAAATTCAAATAATAAAATTAATTTAGATAAAACAATTACGGAATTTTAAGCACTTATGAGATAAAAACAAATAAAACATAAACTAATCAGATAATAAAAGCAGAACGAAGGATCCAGAGTGAGCTAACCCTATATTTGTATTGTATTGTTTTTGAATTTTCGCGCAAAGCTACACGAGGGCTATCTGCGCTAGTCGTCCCTAATTTAGCAGTGTAAGACTAGAGGGAAGGCAGCTAGTCATCACCACCCACCGCCAACTCTTGGGCTACTCTTTTACCAACGAATAGTGGGATTGACCGTCACATTATAACGCCCGCACGGCTGAAAGGGCGAGAATGTTTGGTGTGACAGGGATTCAAACCCGCGACCCTCAGATTGCGAGTCGAGTGCCTTAACCACCTGGCCATGCCGGGCCCTCTATATTTGTAAGCAAACATCATAGAATTCCAACTAACTTTACAATCAAGATCTTCAAACGATAACAAAAAACAACAACAACAACAAAAAAAAATTAAAAGAAGCTCAATAAATAATAGGCATTTGTAAACATGAATGTTCTACCCACATAGCAAGTAATTCAAAACTGATTCATAGTCTTTATTACATATAATGTTAGAATTGGCTGGTCGTGTTATTATAGTTTCAACAGTGTTAACTTATATGTTCTTTCAGTTACATGAACCTTCAGACTCCACCCACTAAATAAGACCTCTTGAGAATATATTATTATTATTCAATTTCTGTTTGGTTCATATTTTCCCAGTTGAGACTCCAGAACAATTACGATTCTTCAGTCATGGTAAAAACACGATTAGCGGTACTTAGAGTGGTAACGATATTGATAGGTTAACTTGATCTTAACAATAGAAATACTTACGTTACCCCTCCCCCCCTCTCCCTCCGATGGGGATGACCAGAAACGTTCTAACTACAGAGGTGCATTTCCCAACAATTATCTTCCAGAAAAAAATAACCCTCCAGGATGATGGGGTATGACCTATGCGTTAATTTTAAGTTTCGTTTTGTTCTTGACAGAAGGTTCATCCATTCTCTCAGGTAGGTAGGGAACTTGATTATAAGCTCTTCAACATGTCGGTTTATAGTCTCTACAGGGAACCATGCGCCAGATCGTAAAACACCGAATTATACCTAAGCCACCCCCCCCCCCACGAACTGCAAAGGAGTGTAAACACTGCAATCTGTCAAAACGACAACTGCAGTCCAGCCTGTTTACGGGCACTTTAACTTCTTAATTCCTGGTTACGTTCAGTTGCTTTTGTTTGACTTTCCAGTACGTCATATCAGAACGTCTGTACTTTATTTTATCTCCAACCGTACTGACGTATGGTTAATCCGGTGTTCGCTGATGTTTAATAAGCTTATGTGATTAAATTAATTGTTAAGGAAAATCAGGTGCAGTCCATTGCACAATTAGAAAAAAACAAAACAAAAAAAAACAAACAAACGTATCCTCCTCTTTCGTTCAGGGCCTGGCATGTCCAGGTGGTTAGGGGGCTCGAGTCGCAATCTAAGGGTCGAATCCCCTTCATCGAACATGCTCACCCTTTCAGCCGTGGAGGCATTATAAAGTGACGGTAAATCTCACTATTCTTTAGTAAAAGAGTAGCCCAAGAGTTGGTGTTGAGTGGTGATTACTAGCTGCCTTCTCTCTAGTCTTTCACTGCTAAATTAGAGACGGCTAACGCAGATAGCTCTCGTTTGGCTTTGCGCGAAATTCGAAACAAACCGAATCAATCTTTCGTATAGGTGTTTGCGCAAGCGTGAATTCTAACAGAATTTTCAACTGGGACGAAAGCTCCAGGAACTCCTGTATGAAAACAAGTTTATGCGACAGCATTTTGGATTGATTTGTAACTCGATCTTTGTTGTGTTTCGTTGGACCTTCTTTACTAAACAAACTTTTCTGATAAACAATTTAAGTGCTCAATCTTATTTTAGTTGAAAAGTCTTTGAACAGTGTGATTAGATGCAGTTTCAAAGTTATGATTTTAAATGAAACCTTCTGTAATACTTTGATACACACCCCTGCCTCGTATGAATCATTCATTCCTTTTGTAAACAAAACGTGGTGCCCCCCCCCCCAGTGGTGACTTTATGAAATGATCCAGCTATATCCGCAAAGATATATTCTAGCATTTGTTATTATAAATTATGTATTATGAATTAAACATTCATGGTTATTAATTGATTATACATTATATAAACAACTTGCTAAATTTTCTTTATTAATTCTAAATGCCATTTTTATTTCATGTTTTATTTTTTTTGGAATGTTTGTTTGTTTGAGAGCAAAGCCACATTAGGATATTTGCTATGTCCACCGCTGGGAATCGAACCACGGATTTTAGCGTTGCAAGTCCGTAAACTTATCACTGTCCCACAGAGGATTTCTCGGGGTGTTAGCTACAACAAAATAATCTAATCTTTTGGAATGAATAGTTGCTCTTATA